>NW_010286263.1:0-29775 GCF_000700745.2 Antrostomus carolinensis
TCTGTCTGGGGCGGGTGAGGGTCTGGCGGGTGGGAGCTGTGGGGCTCCGCCGCTTCCCTCAGGAGCTTGGGGGCCGGGAGCCGTTCGTCGGGGCGGTGCGGTGCCCGGTGCGGTGCCCGGTGCGGTGCCCGGAGCGGTGCGGTGAGCCGGGCTGTAACGGAGGGGATGGCAGATGTGTCGCTGGTGACTCGTTTGCCATCTGATGTGCCCTGAGGGAAGGGACATGCCTCGCCTCCCGGCTCTCGGGCGATGGACAGGGGAAGAGCTGCTGTTGCTCAGGGCACGACGTTCCCTTCCATCTCCTGCTCTCACATCCACGCAGCGTTCTGCTTTTTCACATCATGTCTCTAACTCTGGGTATGAACAGCCTGTAAACTTGGGTACAAATATCTCAGAATCTTTAAAAAAAGGAAAAAAAAAATCGTTAAAACTCTTCTGGGTTCCTTTGTTTCTTTGTTTTATTTTTGTCGTGACAACATCAGTGCTGCTGCTGCTGTGCTGAGGTCGTGCTTTATCACAGTGACCGTCATTGCCCAAGTGATACATGCCTCTGGTTTGTATCTTGGTAGTGTTTTGTCCTTTTGGTAAGTTTAGTTTTGCAATCTCTGGAAAGTAAAACTTTAGCAAGCTGGAAACATCTTTTTGTTACGTGTTTGTAGACTCAAAGTAACAAAGTACTATCCCAGTTCCTGACTCCTGTGATGATACAGGTACGTGTGATCCTGATGCAAGATTACTTTCAGCCTTGTTTTCTATATTATTCTGTAAGTATTTTGGCAAAATTCTTACCCAGCTTTGTTTGCAAGTCGTGTTTGTGAAAAGTGAGAAATACTTTGGATGAAGATGAGTTCAGTATTCTTTGATTTCACCTTCTGGAAATGGGTGGCAGCGTAGCAAAGGGCTGGAGATGATCTCAGGCTTCTGGCAAATGCAATTAGCCTTTCAAAGATGTCATCAGCATCCTCCCACGTTACTCCTAGAGGTGGATTGGTATCGGTTTGTCTACCTAGCTGTTTGCAAATAAGAGTTTGTCGTGGGTAATTAGAAGCTCTCTGATTTCAGGTCTGTTAGCTGGAATACATGACTGAAGTACTTGCCCTAAAGTAACAGTGTGAGGTAACCCTGCATTCCGGTTTAGTGTATTCATGTCACACCCATCAAGTTTTAGTAAGCCTTTGGTGTCTTTAACTCAGAATCTTGTCTGGAATAAACTTGTTTAATGTAGAGGAAGGAATATGGGGAACTATATTCTTATTAACTTCAAGATTCATTGGAGCAATTTTTAGAAAATAGTTAATCTTGATTATTTTTGTGTTTGAACTAACAATTAGAATCTAATATATTTAAAGTCCAGTGACTGTTGTCTCTCCTTTTCAGGATGATGCATCCAAGGCCATTTCCTTAATCATTAGTGTTTACTTATTAGCAGAAGACTCAGGAGTTACTGCAGTAACGCATAGAAGAGTTTTTTGTAGAACTGTTTGGGTTTTGGGTGTTTATTGTCACCAGGTTTGAACATTTGTCTCAACAAAAAGCTTTTTCAGTAGTTGAATTGTTGTAGTTTGTGCAGTGACAGGGCAGATGTCTGTGCAAATGGGTAGATGTCTGATCAGAGTGGGAAGACTCATAGGTTTGTGTTTTTCTGTTAAACCTTAAAAACTTAAAGAGCTGAATAATTTAGGAATAGTAAATGCAGCTGAAGAAAAATCTAAATGAGATTCTCCTAGAAAGTAATGCTTTGTACAGACTGAGCTTTCTGACAAACAATGATTCAAACGTTAGACCTCTTGAATAATCCTGTGTGTGAATAACTGTTTGACTCATGTGCACGTAGTTCAGTATTATTTAGGCTAAATAAGGCCTTTCCTTAGCTAGATGGCCAAATACCCTGAATTCACATCTCTTAGGCATTTAAAAAGGAAAAATTCCTAAAAGATGCAACAGTATTGGCTATCTCAACAGTCAAGGAAAAGAGGGAAAAATTATGATTCAACAAAAAGTTTGTGGTTCAGTAGGTTTTTTGTGAATGTGAAGGCTGAAGATGTTTATTAATCACTTTTCTAAGAAACAAGGCCTACTTATTCTAATGTCAAGGAGAAGTAAAGTCTGAGGTGCTGATAAGGATTTATTTTTTTCAACAGATGGTTGTTTTAACAGATGATCTGCTTTCTGAGAGAACTAGGAGTGCCTTTATTTCAGAAAACAAAAATTCAGAGGTTTTGTCTCTGGTATATCATGTTTTCTTGATGTATCAAGTGACTTAAGTGTGGCTTGTAGAGTTGCTTTTATGTTGTTTGTATCTGATTACCAAATGAAACTCAATGCAGATCCTAAAAAAAATTTGCTCCTCCTTTAAAGACAAACAATGTTTAACAATAAAATTGCTTTTAAAGGTAGAGGTATTTGATGTGTATGTTCTGCTGATGAACTCCCCCTCTTTTTTTTTTTTCCCTAATTCACACAAAAATTAAACCTAAAGAAAATCTCTTATCAGTGTAAATGCAGCATTAGACCAGTGAGATTTTTACTTCCTTTGTTCACAGCTGTAATGTTATTAAGGATAAAATGAAGAAAAATACTAAAGGTGGTAGAATAATCTCCAAGGTTCTTTTGGTTTGTGCTCTTTGCCACTAACACTCTCAGTTTTTTTGCCTTCATTCCTTGTTTTCTAAACAGAGCCACATTTTCATTTCCTCTGAATCATACTCAAAACGTACATCTGTAACTCTGACATCACGCTTTTTGTAGGGTAATAACATGTTATAGACCTTTAATGTCGCTGGAAGCCTGATAAGGTATCCTTGTCTTGAGGTTAAATTGTGTATCTGAGTCATTAAGAGGAAGTAAGAGGTCTGCATCTTGGGTGGTTTGAGGGCATAGATTGGAATCAGGGTCTGGAGGGCTGTAGGGAGTAGAGAGAAGGTAACTGGGAAGGAACTGCCTGTAATGAAGGTAATTTTTTTGACTTTTTCCTGTTTTATGTTGCATTACTTGCATTGCAGCCCAGCTTCTCCTTTGTTAGGCCATCTGTGGCAGTAACTTCTCTGGCAGGGCTGATTACAAAGAGTAGTAATAAACCTGTTGTGAATCCCATGCTCTGTTCAGAACTACTCCTTTTGGAGTAGGAAAGGTGTTAGAGATGCATGTTAAATGCACAGCTGCATTTATTATTCCTAAATTATTCAGCTCTATAAGTGTTTTAGGTTTGACAGAAAAGTTGGAGTAGAAAAGTAGAAAGAATTTTTAGTTAAAGAAAATAAAAAGATCTAAAGTTGTTTAGTCCAGCAGAATTTTTGATGACCAAGAAAAATATTGAAGTGTTACTAGAATGCTAAGCAATTTTCAGAGAATCTACAAATGTCTGGAATACTGCAAAAAAATAAGATGAATTATGCTCAACTAAGGGCAACTATATGTCCTTATGACCTGAGGTAAGGCAAGTGTTGAGGCTTTTAGCTCACCTGTAACACACAGTTAATTGTGGAGATTTTAGGATGTCTCTGTAGCCTTTTATCTTGGTGGAAATTCCTTGCTTTGGAAATCAAGGATAAGTAACAGCTGAATATTTTTGAAATTGCTAAATGTTTCCTGCTTGATCAGACAGAGGGGTCTCTTTTGGGGATGATCATTGGCAATTCTGATGTTCAAGAATATTACAGGTCAAGTACTTGTCATGTATTTCTACTTTTGTGTTGGAAATTACTTGATGAGCAACGCGAGAAGCGTGAATCTTTCCGTTTGAGGAATGCAGCGCTGGAAATGCACATGAAAATGTGAAGAGCTGGAATATTCTAAAGTTCATCCTCAACAATTTTGCTGTAATGGTAGCTTTCCCTTTTTAGCTTTGCTATGATTCATTGACTAAATATGTGGCTTCAAATTATGGCCTTATTTAAACTAAACAGATACCCTGCGCTGATTGGGGCAAAGTTCTCTTCTAGAATTTTACTACATTATTAAGTGGACGATGTTGGCTTTAATGAGTATTAAAAATTAATTGGCTTAACGGAGACTTGGAAACACTTAGAAAATACCATCAAAATTACCATATAGAATTGGAATTTTTGTTTTTCTATTAACAATGTCTTAGCAAAAAGTAAAATTACAGATTGATGATAAATTCTCTAGCCTATTACACTTCTTCTGCAGTAGTTACCTGAAATGTTGCCCTGCTCGGTGATTTAAGTAGCAAGTGTAATCAATCCTGCAGTGATGGACTAAATCATACAGCTCCATGTTCATTTAGATTATTGTTTGGTAAGCTCAGGGGATTTTTATGTTTTATAAGCAAATAAAAAAGTACTAATTGGTAGGTAGTATGTAAATAAACATTAGACTGTGGCCTTATAAGCTTGTTAATATTAGTGCTGTTAATAAATACATTGTTTTGAGAACATGCAAAGGTGGGGTAGGGAAAAGTAACAAAATCCTGAAAAAGATATTTTTAGGTTGCTTAGACTTGCATCCATTTTTCTAGACCTTTTGGAATTATCCTTCTACGACAGGTGAGTAAATTTGGCCTGTAACTGGTACCTTCTATTTAAATTTGTCTAGCACGATCTCAGTTGTATTTCTCTTCAATCTCACTTGAAATAAGTACCATTAAATTGTGCATGTTATCCTGGCACAATGAAACCACTGTCACAAGGGTGCAAATCATATATCAGTATATCCTTTAACACACTAATCCCACGCAGCTGTTGCCCTCCTCATGCCCATAGAATTATTAGTCTCATGTTTTGAATAAAAGGTTGGAATCAAAAGCTTTGCATGTTGAACTTCTTTGACTTTTTTTATCTTGCCCAGCTTGCCTAACTCTGTGTTTGCATCTGTAAAACAGGAGGATGGTGAAAAATAATGCTTTGCTGTGTTTTGTAGATGCTGGTGATTGTACTTCATAGATTTTAAGCCCTGTGAAGATGTATACTTGTGCTACACAAGGCTTGTGAAAAGTAAAACATTTTAAGGAAAACAGGAAGAAGTCTAAAATTAGTTGATGTGCACCTAGTGCCAGCTTCTGCTTCCCTCTTATTAAATTCTCTAACACACAGCTTTGGGGTTTTTTTTTTTTCCCAGGCATTAGAACAGAGTTTCTTATAAGAAAGGGTATTGAAAGAAATGGAGGTAACTTTACAAAATTTCCATCTGCAGGAAGAACTCAGCAGTGGTGGTTTGGCTGCTGTTTTCCTGAGTTTTCTGCTTTGCATGCTGACCAATATGGTTTCATTATTACCTTCTACTCTTGTATTTCTCCTTTTTCTTCCAGTATTCTCTGCACCTGGATTCAGGGTTGTGCTTCCTTGATGAGCCAAATTACATTGAATAAATATTTCAATTGCTTAAAAAAAAAATTCTAAATAATTAGAGATCAGAAGACTAGAAGGAATCATTGTGATCATCTGTTCAGATCACTCTTGATGTAAATGAGAGGGTGGTACCTAATTAACTTTTCTAATTAAGAGGCACATCTGTAGCTGGGGACTGCCTGATTTTCTACAAAGAACTTTTAGCAATTAGGCCTCATTGTTAGTTAAGTTTTTGCAGGTAGGAAAGCCTTCTGGTGCCATTTCTCTCTTGTGTTAGCCTGAGTTTAGTCTGGCTTTGAATTCCAGCCGCTGGTTTGTGTCGTAGCTTTGTCCTCCAGACGGGTGATTGTTACCAAGCTCTAGTTCTCCGTGCAAGGACTTAAACTGATATGAGTTTACTCCGTGTGTTTCTCATAGACAAAGCTTCTAGAGTGTTTTGCTGTAAGAGGTTATTTTCTAACAGATTTTGTTGTTGTTGCTGTTTTTATCTCAGCTTCTTAATTGAATTTTGGATATATTCTAGGTGCAGTATTGGTCATGTACCTTCTGAGAACAAGGGCAGTATGGCTGCCTAACTTAATATTCATTTGATGTTTATCTGTGAATTGCATTCATGGTCATGCTTGTGGTGTTGATATTAAAATACCATGTTTAAATGATTACCCACTATGGTTATCAAGCCTATTTTAGGATAGCTTCCATTCCATCCCTCTGGTGTGGATTGTTTCTTGGATAAATTTGAAGTTATATATCTATAAACTGAGCTGAAATTTGTTTAGCATTTGTTTTCTTGCTCCTATATTACTGACCTATATAACTGATCTAGCTTTTGGATTACTTACTGCCTTCTCAATCTCTCTATGATACGTTCTTTGTCTTTTCTTTTAGAACCATCATGAAAATGTTTACTTTGATGCCAGGGATACAACTTCACTAGAATCTAACCCTCCAGTGATGATACTCTGTCCTTAGCTGAATACAGGGACTCATTTGGTATCTCACTTGTGTTCTGTTCAGTGTATTCTCTTTTGCTTTTATGTTCTAATTCCTTGCTTGAAATATTATTTAGTATGAAGTCAGAGGTATACGAAAGTGTCTCTTTTCAAGCACTACTATCATCAAAGTGATTTGATATCCTCTCTAAGAAAATCACAAGTAGTTGGAGATGAGCAGGTTTTCTCAAACCTGTGGTTGCAATGACTAGATATTCATATTCTTGGACAGAAGGATTTAAGTATCATGTTGTTTCTTCTGGGACTCATGTAGTGCATTTTCAGGTAATAAACTGTAAGTAACAAGCAGAATTGTTTAAAAGGACCTAACAGTAATTGGGTGCTACTCTTCCTTAAGTGACTTCTAGAATTTTATTTTTTTTTCTTCTTAAAGCCTCGTAATCAGTATTAAATGATGCAAACTAGCATATCTCTGAAGTTGTTGAGTGCAGGAGCAGTCTTAAAGCTCAGCTCTGTGGAAAGCAAGCAAGTAGGATCTGGATTTCATGTCTGTTTAAAATGGGGTAGTGTTATGCTGAGTGTCCTTCTGTCTACTGCTAGGGTGACTCTGCATTGAAATCATGTTTCAGCAAGTTTTCTACTGTAGATTATCTTCCAAATCATTCCTGTAGAGCGCTGGATGTCTGCTTGAGCTTCCATCAAGTTGTACGACGACTGCGTACTTTAGAAATCTGTATATAGCAGAAGTACATCATGGTCTGCGTGTTGCTTTGTCAGAAATCTATCTTTGGTTTTTATTTCTCATTATCCTACTCTGATTTGATTTGTAATACACTAAATTCATTTTCCCCAGGTCGAGTCTGTTTTGCCCATGACAGTAATTGGTGAATAATCTCTCCCTGTCCTTGTCTCAACCCATGACCCTTTCGTTATATTCTCTCCCCTGTTCAGTTGAGGAGGGGTGGTGATAGAGCACCTTTGGTGGGCACCTGGGGTCAGGGTCAGTCAGGGTCAACCCACCACAGTTCTTTAGGATTAAAGGTCTTTCTCTTCCTAGTTTTTCAGGCATACACACCTGAGCAGACACCACCAGCTATCGCAGTGCTGCCTGGTGTAACTGGCCTGTGTTTTTCACCAGTAGAGAAGAGGCCATCTGTGTTCCGGTTTCATCTTTGGAAAGTGTGATATGGGAGACTTGAGCAACCTACCAGATAGATCTTGGTAGCTGACATGAGATGAAGTTAGGAAATGTATATTACTAAAATCAGAGTAAAATACCTAGGTTCAGCTCTTCTATGTGGCCAAAAAGTTGGTGCCACGTTTCTTGGGGTGCTGTTTTGGCAAAAAAACTTACTGAGGGGACTTCCTCTATCAGACCAGACTGTGTGTCTGAAACTCATTGCTAGGAAGAAAAAAGGAAGTCTGCACAAGACTGTCTCCCTTGAACTGGCTCGCTAACTTGAGAGGAAAATGGTCACTGTTGTTCTTTTTTTCTGCCTGTGCTCCCGGCTCATCTGCCCCAGGAGCAGCAGCGTGTAGATTCTACTCTATGTTGAGGTGTTTGTGCTCATATAGATGAATACTACTTTACACTTGCATGATTACTTCAAAGGTGCTTCAGACTTAATAGCCACTGGTCAGT
Organism: Antrostomus carolinensis; assembly: GCF_000700745.2. Lineage (NCBI taxonomy): Eukaryota > Metazoa > Chordata > Aves > Caprimulgiformes > Caprimulgidae > Antrostomus > Antrostomus carolinensis. Next base: position 7,902 of record NW_010286263.1, read on the forward strand.
GATAATTACAGGAAATGGAGAGGGGACTTGGAGCTCACTGGCCCATCGTTCTGTGTGACCAAGTTCCTGCAATAAGCTCTCCTTAATGAATGAAGAATGAAATTTAATGAGGATTAAAAAAAAAAACCATTCTCGGAGGGATCGTAGAGCTTGACCAGAGATGTGCTGTGGTTTGTCTTGCTGTCTGTGGTTTGTTCAACCTTGCTTTTGATGAGTAGCCACTAAAAATGATCCAGTTTGCGTAACAGTGTCTTCTGTAAGCTTATTATTCCGAGTTCCCTTAAAGCACAAGGTCTTTACTCTGAGGCTGTTCATGAGGCAAAACTATGTCATATGTTTCTGTGAAGTGATTCATTACTTGCAGTGGAAGTGGCAGCTAAATGCTTCCAACTCTACTGATTTTAATTTGAAATGATTGCTCTCTGTGGTCTTATGCAAGTTCCTGTGCAGTTGTTTAGTGGCAAAAAGCAACTTCATTGGTATTTCTCTGCCTCTTCTTTTTTTTTTTTTTAATATATATTCAGCATGTAAGTATAATTAGAACACTTTGTTCTTGAAACAAAAATTGAACTGATATTCTGGGTATGAAGTTTTACAGGCTCTTAAAGTGGGTATTTCATTATCCTTCTCCTTTTACTACCTATTGATAAGCTAATAAACTGTTGAACTAAAGCAATATAAGCAAACCTAATCCTGCTGATCTGGGTGCACCGAATTGGAGCCGAGAGAAAAATCACTGGCAAAGGCACAGAATGTTACTAAGTCTGGAGACTTTTAACTTGGCAGTGTGGAGGAGGTTTATTTCCATGAGGTTGATGTTAGATTGCTGGCCTGCATCAGGGATGAAAAGAGGAAAAAGCAATCAGAATGAATGATTTCTGGAGACTCATGCACAAGGTTCCTGAAACCCAGTCAGGAAATGAAATCAGTAATCAATGTGAAAGTGTTGATGTGATGGGTACAAAGGCCTGGGAATGAAATGGGTTATTTGGGTTCTTGTTAGCTGAACTGAAAAGTAGTTGCAATAAGACTGATTTTATTTTCTTGCCTAAAATGGAAGATCAAAAAGCACATTCAGACCTTTCTGTGGCAAGGATGTGGTTCACTCAAGTAAAATTAGCAATCTCTTGTCTGGGTAAGTTATACATCTTCAAGAAATCACTACGGTGTGCAGGGTTAGAGGGAGCTGGCAGCTATAGGCACTGTTTCCTTAAAGCTGAGCGGGGTAAATCCTGTACCTGTCTTGTACCTTTCCTGAAAAGAAGTTAGTTGGGGGAAATGAAAAAAAAAAAAAAGTGTGGATCTCGGTGTCACAACCATCTTTCTCCTCACAGCTGTGTGCTGCTCCTTCTGCCATAGTTCGTGGCTGCTCTGAAGTGTCACGACTGATTTGGGTGATCGAACCCTGTTCCTACCTCAGGTTGCTTATGCAGCTTTAAGGGAGGGTTTGTGTGGGAGGATGAATAAATGTTTGTGTAGCCATACAGTGAAGCAGGTCAAGGAAATGATCTGAGTTAAAACTAACCTGGGGAAACAAGGAAGTTTGAATTTGGCCATTTATCCCTGTTCAGTTTGCTTTGTGGCTGTATGAACGCTCGTGCTGCCTGACAGGGAGGAAGGGATGGCACAGGAATAGAAGGAAAAGTGAAAAGAGGATGGATACTGTGGCAGCTCTTCACTGCATGGGATGGACTAAGCAGACTGTTCGAAATAGTATCACTGATGTGCATAAACAGTGCATTTGTACTTTAACAATTTGACTATTTAATAACTTTATTCTCTTACTCTAGAAGATAATACCCTAACACCTCTTGTACATGTTTTTTTAACACCTGCCTCCTTTTTTTCTTTTTTTCTTTTTTTTTTCTTTTTTTTCCAGACAATGGGCACTGCATATTAAGCAGGAGTGGAAGACTAAAGCCCATCTGGGGACAGAATGAGTTTAAAAGATGCTGACAGTGCAGTTTGCCAGCCAAAGGCAGCCTATAATCTTCATATTTACCCCCAACTCTCAACAGAAAGTGCTCCCTGCTGCAAAGTGAAAGCAACCAAGGACAGCACGTCTTCAGATGTCATCAAGGATGTGATAAATATCTTAAACTTGGATGTCTCGAAACATTATGTGCTCGTGGAGGTGAAAGAATCAGGTGGTGAAGAATGGGTACTTGATATAAATGATTCTCCTGTTCATAGGGTTTTACTTTGGCCTCGTCGCGCTCAGGATGAGCATCCGCAAAAGGATGGGTACTATTTTCTCTTGCAAGAAAGGAACACTGACGGGACCATCAAATATGTCCAGATGCAATTGCTTTCCAAGGAGACAGATGCTCGGCGATTGGTTGAAAGGGGTTTTCTTCCATGGCATCAGGAGGACTTTGATGACTTGTGCAATCTCCCCAACTTAACAGAGACAACGCTCTTGGAGAATCTCAAATGCCGCTTTCTAAAGCACAAAATTTATACTTACGCAGGAAGTATTCTGATTGCAATTAACCCCTTCAAGTTCCTGCCCATTTATAATCCTAAATATGTCAAGATGTATGAGAATCATCAACTCGGGAAGTTGGAGCCTCATATTTTTGCCATTGCTGATGTGGCTTATCACACAATGCTTAAAAAACACGTTAATCAGTGCATAGTTATATCAGGTGAAAGTGGGTCTGGAAAAACTCAAAGCACAAACTTCTTAATTCACTGCCTCACGGCACTGAGCCAGAAAGGGTACGCAAGTGGTGTGGAGAGAACTATTCTAGGAGCTGGACCAGTTCTAGAGGTAAATTTATCCTAAAATTGTCTTATTTGAAAATTGTCTCTTGAAAACTTCAAATAACTGCTCTTGAATACTACTTTTGAGAGTCACCTACTTGATTTAGGCTTTAAATATCACTGGTGTTTGGCTGTGGTGTTTGACTGCTTCTAATTGATTTTCCTTAATTCATCCTACCATTCAGTTGACTTCCCGTTACTTTTAATTTATGTTTAACTTAACTTTCCACCACTAAACACTAATATTCTGGGACAGAGGTTACCTGTGTTTTCCATCTTAAAGTTTTGATGGCATTTGAATCAAATAATAAGTAAATGTTTTCATATACAGATTGTTCCACTGAAGCATTAACTGCTTAGTGTAATCATGCCTTTGTGTGTAAGCGTGTCCTGCAGCATTTCTATGAACTCACTTTTTCAGGGAGTTATTTCCTTTCTACAGTTGTTTGTTTTGAAGAGAGCAACATTGTTAGTTGGGGAGAAAGTGTGAGTTGGTTTTGGCTTTAATTTACTACAGCATTTCCAACAGAAAGCAAAACTAAGCACGTGAGAAGGAGAGGGTACAGCTGGTCGTGCATTAAGTAACAGCAGGACAAACTTAAACTGATCTTTTAGGCTTCAACCTCTCCCCTTTACTGTCTCATCTGAAAGGAGAAAATCTGAAAACTTGGATGAATACAATAAAATCTTCAACAGACAGGAAGTTAAAAATTAAAATGGCTGCATTCAAGTTTAAATATTCTCAAATGTAACAACACTTTTTTAAGCTTTTAGATAAAATGTGCAAAAGCAATGAAGTTTAACTTTAAAATGTGTTACGTTCTTAAATGTGATTTGAAAGCTTTTCTGTAAAGAATGAGGAATATATGCAAGTTCTTTTTTGCCTTGCTTTCTGCTGCTTGAAAGAAGAAGTAAAATTGCTTGAGGTTTGTTGGTTGCTGGAGTTCAAGTTTGCAGTTCTAAACAGAAAACAGGAAGGGGTCACTGTGGAAAGCACTGTTTGATCAGCTGATCTTTCTGCCTTTGATAAAATTAACTGTTTCAGATCCTCGTCTACCGGATGTGATACAGCTGTGTCAGACCAGGTGGAGATGTAAAACCTTGTGTTGTGGTTCATCCATTGAATGAGAAATGCACATATCCCTAGATTAAAAATTAAAATTAATAACTTTGGAGTCACAGGTAAATGTCCAGAAATGTTCATGAAGAGGCATTTGTGATTTTTCTGCTGTAAGACTGGTTGTCATAAGTACTGCAACTTCTTCGGACTTCTACTGAGCCTTTAGTCATGGATTTCTTGAGAAAATAGTCTTGCTAGCTAGAAATATGATGACCAGTTGAAAGTGTAGCTTGCAGACTTGCCCAGTGAATTCTGACGAGACCGTTGAAGTACATATTATCTAAAATGTGAGGCTCTTTTCTGAACTTCTCAGAGAAGCTTCTCACTCTACTTCTTTGAGGGTGTTTGTCAGTCGCAAGCTGATTCAGTGTAAACTTATCCTCTCAAATATTGTAAAAGATAAAGGGGTTTATGACAACTAAATAAAAAAAAGTAGGAACATTTGAATCCTAAAATGTCTAAAATTGAATATGCATTTTTGTATTAAAAGTATTATTCATTGATTTTTTCACTTCTGGAGAAAGAAACCTTTTTGAAACTTGCAGAGGCTGAGATTCGTCCAGGCTGAAATAAATCACTGGGGTACCTGTGATTTTGGCACAACTCTGTTTAAAACAGTGGAAAGAGACCTCTCTGTTCACGTTAACTTCAGTGCACATCAGAAAGTGATGCTATGGTAGGTTTAGAACATAGAGAAGTAAAATGAAACTATCCTACTTTGGATACTGCAGAGCGGATTCAGTGGACAGTGAAGCTTCCACGTTTCCCAGTATGGATGTGCTTGTGCAGTTCTAGTCACCAAATGTCATTTAAAAAAACCCAACAAGTCGCATCTTGGTCTGGGAGAGGAATGCATGGAGAGCTTACTTTGCTTGTTGGAAGTTAAACTGATGACAAACTCTTCTGTTAGAGTTGGTCACTTCTAAATCCAACTGTGGTGACTCATTTGGGTTTTTACTTAAGGGAACTGAAGTGGTAAAAGGGAATTTTTCTGAAATGGATGTTTCAGGGGATTTTTTTGCATGAGCAGTTTTGTAGTGTGCCTATTTGAGAATGTTCTGTTTAATTTTGAAGTTTTATTTTGAGTCCTCATCAAAGATGAAAATGTACTCTTGACTTAAGTCTGTTTCCCTGACTTTTATGATGTAAAGTTGGTTGCATTTTGGCTCAGAACTTCCCCTTTTTAGTGACCTCTTATTTTCCTGACACTGAAGTAAAATGTGTCTGTTTATAGTTCAAGGAGTTAGAGCAAAAATTTCTAACACAGAAAGGTGAGCACTGTTAGTGTGTTATGGAGATGGATTCATAATTTTATCATCACATACTTAGTGAACCTGGAAACATTTACTGAATCCTGTTTCTGTGTTGGGTAATTAATCTCTGTTCAAATGTGCAAGTAACTCGAAGATAAACTATTGTTAATATTATAGCTCCTTGTTCATAATTTCTAGACTTTGAAGAATGGAGTTACAGATGTACCATGAAAGGCGATTAGACCTTAAATATTGCTTGTTACTACCTTCTCAAACATCTGAGAAATGAAATACATGGTACTGAGACAGTGTAGTTAAAAATTAAACATGGTACAAGCTCAATTGCTGTCACATGCCCTAGTGAAAGGAAAACCGGTCATGGGTTAGTCTCTGATCCTCAAATGTTTCTTGCTCAATCTCAGCACCAGAGTTTGAGTTGTTTGTAAGATCCCTTGTTGGGGATGGAGTAAGCAGAGGTGACTTGCACTGCTTCTGATTGTGTTTGGTACTGCGTGCAGCTTTTCTAGAGAAAAAGGTCTGAAAGGCTGGCTGCTTCCATGGGACAGTGATGCTTCAGCACAGTCTGAAGCTGTGTTCTGTGCTCGTTTTTAACGGCTCATGAGACATACAATTGCCTTGGCTGTTACAGGAACTGCTCTCAAGATTTTAATTTTTTTTTTTAATTATTTCTCCAGGCTAACATAAATTGTCTTTAGTGAAGAGCAGTTTCTTTAGAACTGGTAGGAAGATAAAGATAGGCTCTGTTTTAAGATACTCCTGACTTTTTCATCCTCTTCTAAATTTAGTGACTAAAATATAGTTCCCTGACTTGGAGTTTTGCCTTCTTGTATCGACTGTTAAGTTCAGTTTACTTACAGTTGAAGTCCTAAGAAGGAACTTACATTGTGGAACTATTACTTGGTTCAGATTGGGAATAGTGAATCAAACCTTTCTTTATTTTATAGTCTTGAACAAGACAATTAAACCTTTCCATATGCACTTAAGAAGTTTCCAAGAAATTTGTATTTTCCTTTCATCAGGGAAAAATGTTCTAAAATGCATGTTTCAAATATAAATGTACAGTGTGCGAGCTAAGACTCTGAACTTATTTTGGAGACCTAAAGTTAACTTATCAGATTCTTCAAGCCAATTAATTTAGTAAAGTGGCAGAAAATCAAGCAAGGGGATGGGAGTATCTGGTGAGGGACATAGTAAGAGGGAATTGGAGCTTCCTCTTCTGGCAGCAAAGCTCCTTTGGCTTGCTGACTGCTCTTAAATTGTAATCCTTAGTATCTGGGGCTTATTACAGAAGTTATTTTCTTTCGTGTGCTGAAAGTTCATTTCCCTCTGAAATGGAAGCTGAGGAGCAGTGGGACAGATGGAGATACTAGAGTTGTCATAATTTTTTCTTGTATTATTTTGAAAAGCATTGCTTACTTCCTTTTGAAGGTGTTCTTGAAGAATTCTTAAAGGTGCTGAACCATTCTTTGAAAACAATTAAGGTCCAAATAAAATGGCAGGTCCAACAGGAAGCATTCATTAAGTGGTCTTCTAAAGAAGATAGTTCTGCGTTAATTAATATTGACAGCACAGTCAGGTGGGTGGGGGAATGAGATTTTCTAGACCTTGACATATTAAAAAACTTGTTAAATTTTATTGTAGAAAGTAAACTTTTATGCTTTACCATCATATGGAAAAGAGTAAAGCAGTTTGCTGTCAGCTCTGGTTTCTTTATTACAGTCCCATTGTGCTTGTGGTTTTGGTATAAGCTGGACTTAAGCTGAGCGGTGCTTCAGCTCTGGTTTTCATTTGTATTTGCCCTAAAAGTCTGCATATATATTTAGTGGGTGTAGTCTGCTCTATTTAAGGGAAAGTGGTTGTTTTGAGGCTATCATCTGCATGTGTTTGTTTTAAGAATCATAATCAGAGGAGGAATGGCACTTCCTTTTTCCCTTTGGTTGGATGTTACTAGGGTTTTTTTTTTTGGTAGAAATGTGATGTTAGATACTTTTCCCTGCTGCACACATCTCTTGGGGGGGGGAAATCACCTTGTCCTTTATACAATGTTATATGGATTGCTCAGGCTTCCCCCGGACATCATCCAGCATGCAGAGTTGCAAAATTACCCTGAACTCTGCAACTTCTCTGTTAACAAGTAGATATTTTTGTGAAGACCACAGTTAAACTGAGTTTAACTCTGAAGTAGTCATTTCCTCTTCCGGGATGTGTAATTGGAGTTTTCAGTGTTATTTGGTACATTAAAAGACTGGTCTGTGCAGTGGTGGTTCTGCTCTGGATTAGAGGGGTTTACATAGAAACTCTGATAGCTTTTTCAGATTTTGGCAATTCTTATGAAAGAATTAAATGAGACTTTCAGTTGTGTTCCTGAGGGAGATGATAGGAGCATGTGTGTGGCTTGGGGTTTTCTTTTTAAAGCAGATAAAAGGAGATTTTGGCTTTTTTCCTAATACTCTTAAAGCTGTCACTGTTGTAGGAGTTTTTAAGTAGCAGACTCCAGTTTATGCCTTTTGCATTCCAAGGTAAGAGGATGGGTTGGATGACTTCCTGACTCCCAGAATAGGCTATCCCAGCTCTGATTCCTGAAAGGTATCCTATTTGTGACTCACTCTTTTTTCTTTTTTTCTTTTTTTAATGTAGCTGGTATTCTCCATTGGCAAGGTTTAGTTTTACTTTTTCATCTGTCTCCTCATGGACTCAAGGGAAAACAGTAAATGGGTTTGGTTATATAAATGATTGTTTCTCTTTAGCTAAAATTGTCTGTTGTCCCCTTGCATCTTCTGAATTTATTTTCTGAAGGTGTAGGTGGCTCTCTGTAAAGGGAAACCAGGGAGGTATTTCAGTTAAATTTGAGCTATGTATAGAGGACCTGGCTAGAATTATCCTGTGAGAGATGCTCTTCATGCAAAGCAGTGTCTAGGTAATAAGGGGGCTTAATTCTTATCTGTAATCCTTTTTTTTGTAGGATAAAGCTGCAGTAGGTTAAAGATATCTAACTGCTAAATACCAAGATATTTAACACTTCAGATTTTTGCACCTTTCTGATTTTAGGCAGGAATGTCACTTCTTATGTAGTTAACTCATCAAAGTATATTGAAGAATATGGTAGCAGTGATTAGAGTTTAAAGTTAAATGTTACCAAAAAAATTCCCCACACAAAATGTTAAATGACTTGGAATGTTCTTTAAAAAGTTGTAGATGTTAAAGGCTCTTATGAGAAAACCATTCAGTACATGAAGACTTTCCTAAAAACTGATAATATTAAATCAGCTTCTAAGAATTTGCTGTATGCTTTGACTAAATACCAGACACATGAGATCATAAGAGCCTTTAGTTTTAAACTGTATTCATTGCTTACATGAGTAATCACTAAGAAAAGTTCTTCAGGAAGCCCAGGATATGGGATTTCTTAACTCTATAATGCCAAAAATATTTATTAATAAAAAATAATGTGGCAAATAAAGCTATACTATGTTTTGGTTTCTTGAATGTAACTAGTAAAGTGATAGTTAACTGGTGGCTTAAGTTATAAAACTTTCTAAAAAGGAGTTTTTTCCAGAATCAGTTTGCAAGTCCACTATTCTGCAGCCTGGCAAAGTTCTCTACAACAGATTTCTTAATACACTACGTGGGAAGTTGGATGGTTTTCTTCAGAGCCACAGCTGAGCCGCTCTCGGTGGGAGAGGAATAGGTTTTTTTGATTTATAAAGCTGACAATTTGCTGGACTTCCACTTTTGGTTTGATGGTGTTTGGTAACTGTAAGGACTTGCCCTGGATTTTATGCACACATTGATATGCATGTATGTGCAAAATGGGCTCTAAAAATAAATCTGGGTGATAACTTGTTGGATAGTAGCTACAAAAAGATTATTTATGACTCTGGTCAATGCTTGCTTTGAACAATCTGAGTGGGGATACTGTTTACATCATAAGACATGTAGCATGGTCTTTAGAAATTAGAAGGCTGAACTTGACCTCAGTTGTCTGTCAGCACTGCTCTGCACAACTCCTCTTCTCTTTAGAAACCTGTTGATTTTCCTGAAGTTACAGCAGAATTACCCTGTGGGTTTTCACAGGAAGAGCTCCTTTTCTGACTCAAAAGAATAAACTAATCATGGTTGTCTGAAGAATTATGGATGTTCTCCCAGTTTATAAGAAGTTTCTGTGATTCTCTGAGCACTAGGCAGCTGGCAGTAGAAATCTGCTTGTGAGAGAACTTCGAGAACCTATTTTGTAAATAGTGTTCCAGGTGTTGTATTGCAGTGCAGCTGCAACCCTTAAGGCAGCTTGAAACAAAACAAAACCAAAAGATAAGGTTCTCCATGTACAAACAATGTGACCCTCATGAAAACAGCACTCCCCTGGGAGATACACCATAACTGGGCAGCTTTATGTATAAAGAGCTTCGTTCTGGTGTTGTGTGCAGGGTTCAGATGTCCATCATTCTCCGGATGTGTGTGTGTGTGTGGAGGAAGAGGGTGGCATTTTTGTGAAATCATTCCATGAATGTTCTATATTAGGGGAGGAGGATTTCCTAATGGAGACCTTAATTGCTCGGAGCTTGAAGAGGAAATATCTGTGGCAGGAATTGCTGGTGATAGTCTACACCGAGCAGTGTATTTTTCCAAACAATTGCATCTCCCACAGGGTTTCTTCTCTATATACTGGGTTGCCTCCTGCGTGTTAGAATGATGACAAGCTTCTCTTAACCTAAAAACACATAGATAAGAGTTTACAAAGTTAAGGACGTTCCCAATAACCAATTCTAATGGCCCCACCTGGAATACTGCATCCAGTTCTGGAGCCCCCAACGTAAGAAAGACATGGACCAGTTAGAACTAGTCCAGAGGAGGCCACCAGGATGATCCGAGGGCTGGAGCACCTCTCCTATGAGGACAGGCTGAGAGAGTTGGGGCTGTTCAGCCTGGAGAAGAGAAGGCTCCAGGGAGATCTTATAGTGGCCTCCCAGTACCTGAAGGGGCTACAAGAAAGCTGGGGAAGGACTTTTCATAAGGGCAGTTAATGACAAAACAAGGGGAAATGGGTTTAAACTGAAAGAGGGGAGGTTTAGATTAGATATTAGGAAGAAGTTCTTCACTGTGAGGGTGGTCAGACACTGGAACAGGTTGCCCAGAGAAGCTGTGGCTGCTCCTCCCTGGAAGTGTTCTCGGCCAGGCTGGATGAGGCTTTGAGCAACCTGGTCTAGTGGAAGGTGTCCCTGCTGATGGCAGGGGGGTTGGAACTGGATGAGCTTTAAGGTCCCTTCCAACCCAAACCATTCTATGATTCTATGTAATAAGTTATCTTTATAATTCTTAAGTGTGGCTCATGCAGAGGATATTTTATGTTCAGTGTGTGTACTAGCAACTCTCAGAGGGCTCATGATCCAGGCAGAGATATTAAAGATGCACCATTAGAATTTGTGCCATGTCTGGATTTTCCCCCCTTTCCTAACACCTCTTAACGAAACTACATTTTTCAGTGTTGTGTAGTGGAATTAGCTGACCAGTGAGTATGACGTGGTTCTGTAAACCAAAGTTTTTCTGTTTGTCTTTTTCCTGGTTTTTGAATACACAACTCGATGAGATCTTAACATTCTGTTCTCACTTAAAGAAAAATTGTTTATTGTAAAATTTTTGAGTGGGAGCAATCCATTAGGGAATAAGACATTTGTGGCTTTTCTATGGGAGAGGCAATTTCATGGTATTTGTGCTGCCTTCTTCCTACTGAGTATCTTCTCTAAGGTCATAGTTGTTAGTGATTGATGTTAATTTGCGCTCTCTAGCCATGATTACCTTTCCTGTACTCTTAGAAATACCTAAATGAAATATTTCCCTCCCTCAGTCCCTCAAATATTATTGCATGGGGTAAATAATAAACGTATATACATCTGGGAGGAACAAAGGAGGCTTCCTAAGCTGCCTTTTTGATACCTGTGTGCTGCCATTTCCATCCTATTTCAGGTTCACACCACAAGCTAACAGGAGGCTGAACAATGAACGGAAGAATTTGAAAAAGCTATGTGTTGGCATATTTTGTTTAATTGAAAATTAACTCACTTTGCTTTATTACAGGCATTTGGAAATGCAAAAACAGCACATAACAATAACTCGAGTCGTTTCGGAAAGTTTATTCAAGTCAACTATTTAGAGAATGGTATTGTCCGAGGGTAAGTACAGTATGAAGGTTCTTCTGGGGTTGATCTTTGTGCTTGTAGGAGCTGGTGAAGACTCTGCTGTGTGCTGCTTTATTGAGCCTCTTCTTGTGTGGGAATAGCTTGCCACTGTGGAGTTTTCAAGACTCTAACTGAGCTCTGTGGAATAATCAGATGATGCAGAATATTCTTACCGTGCTGTACAACCATATCCGGTTAAGAATTTGCTACTGCATCTTTACCTTCATGCTAAATGAAGGCTTTTTTCATAACATCCCATGTCCTCTCCATTTTGCAATTAAAACCAGAAGATTTGAATCTTTAAGAGGGGCTGGAGAGAAGTGGATTTGAGGAAGCCATTTTAAAGCAACATCTTAAACATCAGTTACAAAGATAAGACAACTATACTAGGTGATCTTTCAAGGTCCCTTCTAATCCCTAACATTCTGTGATTCTGTGAACTATAAAATTATTTCACTTATTTGAAATTATGTGCTTCTATCTGAAGGATAAAAGTGAAATATTCTATTCCTACATTAACTTTTTTAGCATGTGGTAGTCACAGCTGAGTCTGAGAATTCTACCATAACGTAGAATATTGGTAATGGGATTCTGCCTGAAGCTGAAGCTTGCTGCACTCTGAAGTGTCACTAGCTATCACTGGGTGTCTTTCCTTTGGGTCTTTGTGTTTGCAGTTCACAAAACAGCAATAATACTCTGTACCACATTTGCTTTGAGTGTTATTCTGAACGAAATTAGCATCTTTTCAGATGAAGTCACGCTAGCTCAGGAGATTGGTACAATTTGAATACATTTGTTTTGTCTTCAGCATGAGAAAAAGCTGTTCAAACTTTGGCCTCGTTCGTTATATGGCACGTCAAGGAGTTTAGATTATTATTTAGGAGATTACATTGTCAAACTGTAAGGAATTTTCTGTCTGGCTGGCTTGTGTTTTAGGCTGACATATATCCTGTCATAAAAACCTAGCGAATTTGTTAGATTAAGTATCAGACAGTTATCCAATATATTTTTGGGGTCTTGTAGCCTTTGCCTTCTGTGTCAGATAACTTAATCTCAGAGCAGATAACAGACTGTTAGCACGCTGCGTATCTCCTTTCTGCTTGCAGTTTTTCATCAGCACCTTCTAGCTTCGTCTGCCTTTTTTCCAGTTGTGTCTGCTAAAAGCAAGCACTGGAGATGGGTGTTTTGTGTTTTTCTTTGTTCCAATTACAATATACTGCATACTGAAATTTTTGTTCTAGATTTAAGATAACTAAACTATTCTCTTGTATATTTTAGTGCAGATTTCACTATTTGAACTCTCTTGGCAGTTGCTGTCTGATGTTTTGTGAGGTCTTTTCTTTTGCCCTCATGCTTTTTTTTTGTTTTTTATGACTCATTAGGGCTGTTGTTGAAAAATACCTGCTTGAAAAATCTCGTCTGGTATCTCAAGAAAAAGATGAAAGGTAAGAGATTAATATGGTTTACTAACACAATCATGATCAATGCAAGAGTTTAAGAGCATCTAAAGTGTATAGAATAAAAGAGAAATAATTATTTTTTCATGAAAGAGAAATGTATTGACTTTGTAGGAACTACCATGTCTTTTATTATTTGCTACTTGGAGTCAGTGAAGAAGAGCGTAAAGAATTTCACCTCAAGCAACCTGAAGATTATTTCTACCTCAATCAGGTAATCTGTGGCAGAGATTTACCAATGCATTGATAAGTGTTGTCTGTCTGTTATGTTAAAGATGAAAGAAAGCAGAACAGATGATACTTGTTTTCTTGTGGCGTTTGGGCTTGGTTCTTTGCCTTTGATTATGGATCTCTCTTCTCAGCATAACTTGAAAATTGAAGATGGGGAAGATCTCCGACATGACTTTGAAAGATTAAAACAAGCCATGGAGATGGTTGGCTTCCTTTCAGCAACAAAAAAACAGTAAGTAGAATCCTTTAAGCTTTTGTTACTGACAGCTAGTTAATGTTCATGAATTGCAATAAACCGTGTATGTGTTGGGATCACAGTTAGTCCAGTAGGAAACGAGGAGAGCTGAGTATTTGAGGGCTTACGGACAAATTCATGAAGTAGAATTAAGTCTGCTAACCTGTTATAATGACCTCCTGAGAAAAATTCTTATAAAATTCAATTTTTCTTCCTTAGGATTTTTTCAATACTTTCAGCTATTCTTTATTTGGGCAATGTTACGTACAAGAAGAAAGCTACAGGCCGTGATGAAGGGTTGGAAGTGGGACCTCCTGAAGTGTTGGACATTCTTTCACAGCTTTTGAAAGTAGAGTATTTCCATTTAGTTCTAATGTTTGATAGATCTTTTTGTCATGCTTTACCTCAGCATTTTACTTGAATATCTTGTTGCCCAGTTTGCTATATCTAGATCTGGTTTATGATACCTCCACAACATTTATCTTGTGGGAGGGGAAATGGAGAAAATTGGTGAAATTATGGGGTTAGGGATGAAATACAGCCCATAGCACAGAAGTAGAATTTGTTTACTCAGTAATCATAGCCAAGCAGGGATTAATATAGTGGAGAAGTGTTCTTTGCCACCACAGGGAAATGTATGAATGAATCTAAGCTGAGAATAATTTAAATAAGTTGAAGAACTTGTAAAGCTATTGATGAAATGATAAATGTAGCTGTTGTCAAAGAGTTTGGGCTTCTCTGAGGAAGTTGTAATGTCCACTGTTGCCATCAGATTATTCATCAGGGAGTTTGAGGGTGACAGTAACTCTTGTTCTTGCTTGTTTTGAAGGTTAAACGAGAAATTCTAGTAGAAGTGCTAACAAAAAGAAAAACTGTGACTGCTAATGATAAACTTATTTTGCCATATAGTCTCAATGAGGTGAGTAAAAAAACACTAGTAGAATTATTTTAAATAATTAAACATGCTTTTTTGACTACAAAAAACCTGATATGGTACACTTTCACATTTGGTGAGGGATGTCTGGAACAGCAGAAATTAGCACTAACGGAAAATTTTAGTTTTGTTTGTCTCTGCAAGGATTGTAGCCTTTGTGTGACACTGGTCTGGAACAAAAATGCCTTTTTTTTTTTTACACAAAGTTCTGAACATTGTTTCATCTGCAGGCAATAACAGCTCGTGATTCAATGGCAAAGTCCTTATACAGTGCTCTGTTTGATTGGATTGTTCTGCGAATTAATCATGCGCTCCTTAATAAGAAGGACATGGAGGAATCTGTTACAGTAAGTTTCTCACAAAAACAAGTCTTTGTAGACAGTTGTGTATTTAGAGCTATCAGAGAATGCTGTAGATGACATGTTCAGATATCTGGGATAAATTTTGATTCGGATGTCCATGATAAATTTCTTGGTAATAATTAATAATTTCTGTTTTCACAATAGACACCAGTGTTAAATATTCAAAATCTAGTAGCACTTTTTGTAGTGGTTAACTGTTGTGAGTTAAGTCACTGTATTAACTACATTTCCACATCTTCTTTTAGTGTTTATCCATTGGTGTACTTGATATTTTTGGATTTGAAGACTTTGAAACCAACAGTTTTGAACAGTTTTGTATAAATTATGCAAATGAGCAGCTGCAGTATTATTTCAATCAACATATTTTCAAATTGGAACAGGTAAGAAATTAGAGTCACTGAAACAAAAGCTTTTTTCAAGTGCTCATATATTATGCAAACTTAGCCACTATTCTGCAAAACTCCATGATGTAATTTTTATAATTCCTTGAATATATTTCCAAATGTGTTAATTTTTTTTAATTTCTTGGTTTACTATGGCTTGTTATGGTGGTGTTTGGTTGCAGATTTACTGTATTTATTGCCCCCCATATACTAATGATAGTGGGGTCTTTCTTCAGAGGGCTAGCATTAAGCTTCTGCTTGATTATAAGAAACAAAAAAGACATTCAGGCAACCCCAGACAGAAGCCAAATGAAACCATAAACTTGGGAGATTGAAAGTGTGTAGGTGAGGTGGTTTTTGGGGGGCTTTTTTGTTGGGCTTTTTTTTAATGGTAGGAGAAGTGTTTCTTTCTGGGTTTTGGGTTTGTGTTTTTTCTTATGGTTGGGAAACAGTTTCTCTTATTTTTGTCAGTTTGTAAATATTTAATAACCAGTCTTTGCTTCTTCCACCTGACTGCATGTAGGGGATACAACTCTATATTGATATTGGCAGTAGTTCTGAAATCCTACTATTACTGGCATATGTTGATTTACTTGTTTGCAGATAGTATCATCTTAGAGTGATTTGAGTGCTGCAAGAGCTAACAGATCCTGTTTCTAGATTGAGGTTTGGGGTTTTTTTTTTGCTCTGGACTTGGATTTTTATTTTTTTTTTCTGGTTTGTGCTAAAATGTTATTCTCAGGTCACTGCTGAAAGAAAGAAATTATTCTGTTGTATGTGGTATTTTCGCAACAACACGTAGATAACTTTAAACAAGGATTTTAAAGAGAAGAAAATTACTAAAAGTACAAACTTCATCTGTAAACATAATGTTGAGGTCCCTGGTTTGTAACTTATGACAGAAGTGACTAGCCAGGCTAACTAGAGTAAATAGTTACATTGTTTTCTTTTTTCTAATGCATTTTTGCCAATAAGCTTAATCCTCGAATGACCCATTTCCTGTATCTCTTGCAGCATGAGGGCCCTCAGGGAGGATCTCTATATCTTTTTAAAGAAAAGCTTTTTTGTCTGTGGAAAATGGCATTTCAGTTCTGTAATGTGGCATGCACACTGAGCAGCCTGTCATTAGGCAGACTGAATTCTACCTACTTAAAAATAATCCATTTCTCATCATCATACAGAACAGTGAGAGGTGCTCTTTGTCTTTTGTTCAACATAAAACTGATTTAACTTTCTGTGTGGGGTTTGTTTTTTTTTTACATTAGTACCCTATCATTAGCTTTTTCTGTGGGCATTTACAGCATTAAGAAAAACTGGTATTTTTCATTCTTTATCTTAATGGGAAGCTTGTCGTGTCAAGCATTTGATGCGTTGTCACTTCAGCAGAAGAGCTTTGTGTTCTCTTGTCAGAGAGCTCCAGATTTTCTGAACCGAAGCGATAGATGTTGCTTCCTTAGGGAAGTTCCGGTGTTGCTGCTGTGTAGAGCTTAACTGCCTGTTTTGAAACTTCTCTTATTTTGTCTGACAGTGCAATTTGGAAATTCTGGAACTTGATATTATATATTTGTAATTTCTCGTAATACAAGAACTATGAAAGACAAAAATAGACTTCAATTTCTTCAGTATACATCTGCCTAGGGTTTTAATGTAATGATGTAGATGTCGTGTCTAACTCCAAGTTCGTAGTCTGCTGGGAAAGTCACAGCAAAACATTCTTTTTCACTCTTTTGGTTTTTAAATAGTTTTACCCCAAGCATCTGCTGTTGAGTGACATGCCTAGGTGGACCTTTGATCTGACCCAATATGCCTGCTGTTCTGTTCTTATTTATAAATTTTCCTTATTTTTATTTCTGCTGCCTGAACTAACAAACTCCACTTGCTGTAGCTGTTCAAGGATGTGTTTTAAGCACTTAGACCACAGGACATGAAAGGTCAGGGCACTGTACTGATGAGGGAATTTTCTTGAGCTACACAGGAGGAATATAAGAGTGAAGGGATCACTTGGCACAATATTGACTATACTGATAATGTGGCCTGCATTCACTTAATCAGCAAGAAGCCCACTGGCCTCTTCTATCTTCTGGATGAAGAAAGCAAGTAAGCAACAAACATCTTCTGAAAAACAATGTGTGGCAGGGAGGAGGGAAGGACTGTGGAAGGGAACAGAGATACAGCACATTAAAAAAAGAGAGGAATGTTTTGGGAAGCAAAGGGTAATCTTATGACTATGAGCTACACTATTTCTCTTGTAATAACTCCAATATCCTGGTGATATAAATTTATGCTAAAATTGAACTTTGACTTAAGCAGATTTAGAAACTTTCACTTTTTGTGTTTTACCATGGAATTACATTAAAGTAAAATGCATGTCTGTAAGTCTTTGGAACATTAACTAGCAAATGTGGTAAATAGTTAATGTGGTGCTAACTAAAGTTGACTGGTGAAGTGAGAGGAAGCACTGACATACACTTGAAACCTCAGAATATTCTGCTATGTGTGGAGCATTTTGGTCCAGAAATTAAGCCCACCTCTAATATTCAAAGCAGATGATGTGTTAATTCTCAATTAAAGTGTAGAGATCTTGGATAATAAAATATTTTCCACGAGGATCAATAAGCATTCTTCAGTCTGTCACCTTGCACCTCAATAAACACACCTATGTTTAAAGAAAAATAGCTGACCTCTTTTGTTTTGTATTCCTAGTTTTCCACATGCCACCAACCAAACTCTACTTGCAAAATTCAAACAGCAGCATGAGGAGAACAAGTTTTTTGTTGGAACCCCAGTGATGGAGCCTGCTTTTATTATTCGACACTTTGCCGGGAAAGTTAAATACCAGATAAAAGTAGGTGATAGATTTGATGGGCCACAAAAAAAAATTCCTTACCTTTCTGATGGGTTTTTGTCAGGGTCTAGAAGATTTGCCAGGAATGGGCTGGATCAGATGTGTCCTCAAATGTACTTTAGATTTTATTTTACTTTTCTTTCAGTGGTGATCTCGACTTGAGGGTACTGCTCGCTATAGTGAGAATTATTTAAAATAATGAATTATTCTGGATAGTGACTAATATCTTGAGTCAAAACACAACTTTCCTGAGAGCCTGTGGTTCAATGTTCCAATTTGCAGGATTTCAGAGAGAAAAATATGGATTACATGAGACCAGATATTGTTGCTTTACTACGAAGCAGCGACAGCGCTTACGTTCGGGAGCTGATAGGGATGGACCCTGTGGCTGTGTTCCGCTGGGCAGTTCTGCGGGCAGCTATTCGAGCAATGGCTGTCTTTGCAGAAGCTGGACGCCAGAGAGCTCAGAAAACTGCAGGTATGGTATGAAAAACCACTCAGGAAACACTTTCAAATACTGTAGTATTGGTTAGTGCTTGTTCACAGAACCAGTTGATGGCAAAACCTTATCAGCTAGATGTGATCTTGGTTTGGTACTAAGGACAAAACTGACTTGTGAAAATGGCTTTACATTTACACACCAAAGAGATTGTCGCTGTTTTATCTGAGATCATTCAGACTTCCTCCTCTCATAAGTGCTCCATTTAGCAGGCTGTGCCAAATTTGAAGTCCTATTTGTAAAAGCTGGGGAAGATATTACTAGCTTCCAGTATACGTGCTTGTCTTATCACTCACTGGTTTTGATCTTCTCAGACCTCCCTGAAGTTTCCAATGAGTATTCAGGATGAAATGTTAGTTTTGATAAGCTTTTCTGAGCAGCTGCAATTTACTTTCTAGTAGTAAGGAGTTTGAGCAAGTAGTCTAGCTTGACTGCTAAAGTACTAGACAAAACCTCAAGGCCCTTGGGTAGATACCTTGCTTGTTAGAGTTGGTGGGGGGTTTTTTGGTTCATTATGCTCATATCTTTGTCAAAATGCAACCTGTTGGTTATTTCATAACAGGAGTGGTACGTCAAGGACCCAGAGTTCCTCTTGGAGAACTCCAGAGATCAAATACACCAGTAGAAAAAGTTTATCGGTGAGAAACGCATACTTAATCCGTATCAGGGAAAAGACCTGAATTGCTGAGTCGCATTTTCATTATCAAATGTCAACTAGATCTTTCCACAAGGATATCAAGTTGTATATCTTCTGTCTTGTTTTATTTGGCCTTTTAATACTATCAAAACAATACTCTGGCTTATTTTATGTAAGACCCAGTACTACCCAATGTTGGTGACATAGCCTCAGTTCCATTTACCACTGGGTTTTGAAGTTCTCTGTCTGTCCTTTGTATTTGCTTTTAGCACTGTGTGTTCCTCTGCAGCCAGTCTGTGTCACTGAAGGATTCGTAGGAGCACTCATGTTTTTTTCAGCCTTATGATTAGGAGGCAGGGGAAGTCCTACAGAACTGCCTCCCTACATTGCTCTGTATAGGCATATTTGCCTTTCTATGGAGTATTTAGGTTTTATACATGTTCCTTTTGCAGCTGCTCAATGCTTGATTTCTCATTTGATTGTTCTGAGGATTTCGATATAAATGCTTTTGAAGACATCATTTCTTTTTATGAAAACAAGAAGTAAGTAGAAATAGACCTGCAGTAAAAGGCCAGGGAGGCACATTCCTGAAGAGACCAACCTTCTGAGTGTGCTCTGTGTGAAAGTGAAGCCATGAAGTACACATAAAGTAGTGACTTCATGTTGCTTCATCCTGGACAGTCTGTGTCACTTGTGACAACTAAGGACTAAAGATACAATTGGGGTGAAAGAACTGGTGACAGCGTAACATGTCTGTTACCTTATGATATCTTGAAACAAAATTTTATACTAAAAAGTGTTCAGAGGTACCAAGAGAAGCAAGCAACTGTCTGTAATAACGTTGCTGCCTCAGTGAGCAGCTCAGAGTGGTGATAGCATCTAACAGTCAGAAGTGATTCTTACGCTTCTGTTATTTTTGGTTTGTGCCTCTCTGGAGAGTAAAGAAGGTAAGTTCTGGTGCCAAGACACATCACTTCACCAGCACAATGCATGCTTAAAATAATGGAATCTGCCACGAATTAGGAACCATCCCAGGCTTACTTTGAAAAGCGAAATGTGTAAATAGGTTTGAAATGGAAATGAAAAGCAAAATTTCATCAACTATTCCTGTAACAGCTAGTTTTTAACTTACTCTTCTGATATAAATCTGCTTAAGCAGCCTCATTTTAGTAGTCAAATCTCGATGTAAAATTATTTACTGCTTGATTATAAAGAAACTTATATCCATCTGAAAAGGCTGCTTAGCTTACAAAAAACATTCCTTGGACATTAAGTACGTTTTGCTAAATTTCCCTCTGTTTTCTGAACTGATGGCTCAAGAATTTGCATTAAAAGGTAGAATTAGAGAGTAAGTTTAGTATGAGACCCTGGTAATTAAATTTTAGGGCACTAATAGTGTAGAAAGTGCTGACTTGACATCAGAATCATTCATGCTTAGGAAAAAGTAGTCTGGGATTGACCTGCCGCTGTTTGGAGCACACTTGGTGATGGGTTCTCTTGGGTTTTTAACTCCTTTTTTCCTTTCTCTCATGGCTATGTGTATCTTTGTTTGCCATCTTTGTGTTGCTGTGAATCATTTTAGAGACATGCATGAACAAATCATCGCAAGTATAAAAGGACTTCCATGGCAGGGTGATGATCCCTGTAAGCTGCTTCGGTCACTCAGTCGACTTCAACACCGCTCCCACTTCATGTGAGTTCTGGTGCTCTAGGTATTGCTTTGAAAGTGCAACAATAACCCAGCAGTTATCCTAGTGCGTAGAAAATATACTTGTCCCAAGTTTGTTTTCTGCAAAAAAATAAAGTAGACAATTAAGAACAAAAGAATTCTTTCTAAAAATATAAAGGCTATAGAGGATGCTTTGGTGCTTCATTGCACTAGCTGAAAGTGAAGCCTGCTTTTCCTGTAAACTTGCCTTAAAACCCAAGTATGTAGTACAAGCTTGTTGTTGCAAAACATTCAACAATGAAATCTTTCAGAAGCTGCAACTAAAGGTTTCCTGAAATTCAGGATGCCAATGCTATGTATGTTCCCAGGCTAAGACTTCACGTGGGCACAGCTATGCATGTGTAAGAAAACCAGTCCGTGGTCTGTTGTATAACAAATGTAAACTGGAAGGTATGGAGTTGGAACGTGCCTTACATCACGGAGTTAACATGCTTAGAATGAGGAGGATGTGAACCACAGCCTGGTTTCTGAGAGCTTCCCCTGCTAGTTCACTGTCTGTGTGTGGATGAGAACGGTGCCTGAGGTTTGTGTAGTGCCCCAGGAGGTTCTGGGGATGATCTCAGACATATCAGAATTCCTACATGGAGTACAGGGGCATGTGTTGTCCTTCTGTGAGCAGTTAAGTACTTTCACAGGGGTTCTGGTGCAAGCAGCAGCAGTTACTTCTGAATCAAGTATTTTGATTTGATAGAGCCTCAGTATTATGATGAGAGTTCAAGGACTGTACAATTAGCTAAATAGAATAACTTGCACAAAAATAGTCTGTGCAACAGTTTTTGTAGCTTTAACTTTAGAGAAAATGTTTCACTTTTGAAAGTTCCAATACCTACAGAGTTTATTTAAAAAATAAATAAGTATTGTTGCGAAGCAGTTTGCATTTCTTGCATTGATCACTTGGAAGAGACGTGCATGAACACACCCTGATGCTGTTGTGCTAATTTTCTTCTATCCTTCATCTTATATGCACATGGTAAATTGCACCAACTTATGACTTGCTGAAATAACGAAAAATAATGTGTATTTTTTTTCTTAAATGATCTTTAATATTTTAACAGGAAAAGTAGAGGTATCAAACAAAAGCAGATCATTCCCAAGGTAAAGTTATTCAGTAAATTTAGAGTTCTCTTTTTTGTTTTTTTTGTTTGGGTGTGTGGGTTTCGGGGTTTTTTTTGCACTGTGAACATTCATTTTGATTGACAGAACTCACTTCAGAAATTACTGGTACATTG
>NW_010286263.1:29790-45766 GCF_000700745.2 Antrostomus carolinensis
GTAGGGAAGTTGTATCATTTATCCTCTAAAACTTCCTTTTTGTCAATCTAAATGATAAGTAGAAGTTCATCTTTTAAGAATTGCTGAACAGGAAAAAATGGTGAATTGGCATCTGTTTACTTAGACTAGAGATGCCATAAATACATAAAGCCATTTCTAATGAAGCCATTGAAGGCATTGTCCCCTCCTGGAAGTGTTGAAGGCCAGGTTGGATGAGGCTTTGAGCAACCTGGTCTAGTGGAAGGTGTCCCTGCTGATGGCAGGGGGACGGGAACTGGATGAGCTTTAAGGTCCCTTCCAACCCAAACCAGTCTGTGACTCTGTGAAACACAGTGATTAGATAATTCACCTTGTTCACCTTGCACTCTTAGAATGGGGCAATGGAAAAGTTTCACTTTTAAGATGCTTTGGTCCAAAATAGGAATAGTCATGAAGTGTAAGATGTCACTGAATGTGGAGCTCTAGGTAGTTGGTTTCATTCTTACTCATTTTGATGCAGACAGGAATATTTCCCCTTCAGTTAAGCAACTTGTACTTCATTGATTATGAAAACTTTCTTCTAGAACTTGCTGGATTCCAAATCTCTGAAGCTCATAGTAAGCATGACTCTGCACGATCGAACTACAAAATCCCTCTTGCACTTACACAAAAAGAAGAAACCCCCTAGCATCAGTGCACAGTTCCAGGTAGGTGACTGATGTGGTGGTCCACACCTCTGGGTGCCCCCTGACCTCATGGGAACAGACCTGCCTGGTCTGATCTAGGCTCATCTTGCTTGAAAGACAAAATGGGTTTTATTCTTGGGATTTGTTTGAAGGAGAGTTTACTACTTGATTAGAGGCTACTCTTGTGCTATGAAATGTGTTAGTTCTGTCTCTGAGGACAATCAGCCTAATCCTTGTATGTAGATCTAGAGCTACTGTAACAGCATGTGCAAACCCCTCTCTGCGTTATCCTAAGAAAAGGTAAAAGCAAATACAGGGGTGGGCTGTGCGGGAGGGGAGAACCTTCATACTGGGTGAAGTAAGATTTGTATAGCCATCAGACATGAAAGAACCTTATTTCCATGGAAGAAGCTGTAATGTTGTCAAAAGCAACTCAAAATCCTGATAAGTGAAAGAAAAATCTGTTTCTGAATATTTCATTTCAGACTTCACTGAATAAGTTACTGGAGACACTGGGTAAAGCTGAGCCATTCTTCATCCGTTGCATCCGCTCTAATGCTGAGAAGGTAAGGCTGCCTTCTCAGATCTGACTGCTGAGGATCTAAGTCTTGTCAACCTGTAATAATCTCTTTCAACCTGTTCATTCTCATTGTGTACAAAGATGAAAGGTAACTAGGGCGTGAAAACAGAATGTTTTTTCTCTACTGGGCAGGAACAGGACTCTTCAGGCATTTACTAACCATTGACTGCTGTTCTTTTTCAGAAAGAGATGCTTTTTGATGAAACCTTGGTGCTTCAACAGTTAAGATACACTGGTATGCTTGAAACCGTGCGAATCAGAAGATCTGGCTACAGTGCCAAATACACATTTCAGGTATGTGAGGAACTGGAACTTTCAGAAGTATCTGCTGTCTTTGGAAAAACATGCATTGCCTCAGTGTCTTTTGTGTCTTCCTTCATATGAAGCTCATGACCACTTGGGATGAACTGTAAAAATTCACTGTAGTTTTGACAGAGCCCACATGGTAACGAGTTGTAGTCTAAACTATTGTGAGAGTCATCTACCAGTTGTTCTACTCGTTGCATGAAGGAAGCATTCTGAGTGCTGGTTTACAACTGTAAGCACTCAGTGCTGCGTGTGACTGTCTCCCTCTGTGAATTACTTTTCTATAAAATACTCTGTGTGTAGCTTTATTGATCACATATAGGTGATCTTTACCGTTAATTGGAGGTTGAACAAAGCCTGTGTTTTACAGCGTAGGAAAAAATGCCTCGATTTGGAGTAAGAAATAGGTACTTTCAAACTCCTATATGTCATAGCTTAATTTTAGAAATCCAGTTAAAACTCTCAACTTGTGAATTGCCTTCTGACTTTGATCTTTTGCTGTCTCTGCTTTTCACAGGAATTCATAGACCAGTTTCAGGTGTTACTGCCCAAAAATGCCAAAGCCTCTAAGGAAGACATTTGTGTTTATTTAAATAAACTAAAACTGGATGAAAACTACTATCAAATAGGGCTGACCAAGGTCTGTGAAACTTTACTGATGTACACTGCAAACTTTATTGCAGTTCATTTACAGCTCTTACTCTTTTCTGCATTTTGTATTTAAATTGGCTACTTTAACTCTTGCAAATGTTGACACAGCCATTAGCAGTTGCCTCATGGGTTTTGATGCTGACCTATCTTCTTGTACAGTACAATTGTGTATTATATGGATATTACTTTGGGGAAATTGTTGCTATTGGCAGTTGTCAAACAAGTCAACGTTTTCATTTTGAGAGGGTTCTGTGATTTGAAGGTTGTAAGTACAGTTGTGTGTTTTACAATCCAAACACTGAGATTTGGTAAAACAAAAGGACTTTTCCTTTTTTACTTTTTGGATGTGCTAATTGCTGTCAGCTGATAAGGTTTGGTTCAGTAATAAGTATAACCATTCTCATTATTTTTTTTAGCTTGCAAAGATGCCTCCAGTGGGGGCCGAAAGGCTCCTATTAAGCTGTTGATTGATGAACTTCTCTTTAACTGAGCAGGTTTTTATGAAAGAGGCTCAACGGCAGATACTACAGGATACACTACACAAAGAAGTGATCAGGAAAATCATTCTTCTTCAGAGCTGGCTGAGGATGGTTTTAGAAAGGAGACGTTTTCTAAGAATGAGGCAGGCAGCCATTGTTTTACAGGTATCTCTTAGAACTGCCAATCTTCTTTTCCTAACGAACAAACAAACCCCCCTCAAATAATGCTCCACACCTTCAAGTACCTCTCTCTTACTTTAGAAATCTCTCTTCTTAGGCTTGCTGGCGTTCCCGTTGTGTTAGGATGGCACTGCAGAGGAATAATGCTGCCATTTATATTCAGTCAGCTTGGCGAAGATACAGGGAGCGAAAATGTTACCTTCAGCAGAAGAGGAGAATTTGTCTTGTGCAAGCCATGGTCAGAGGGTATCTACAGCGTAAAAGGTAAAGGAAGAGGAGAAATATTATATGAAAACACGCATTTTAACAGCTTAACCACTTGGCTTCACCTGCCAAGCTCAGTTTCTGTGTGATGTATTGACTTGGTAAACTTAAAGATCATTATTCCCATGTGATACTGCAGTCAGTGTCAAATGGCCAGTGGTGTGTGGAAACTGGTTAAGTGCTTTGTACTCAAGTGTTATTCAGCTGAGCTGCACTGATACGTGTCAGTCCTAATGAACAGACCTCCATGCAGCCATACTGGGAGTGCAACTGTATTTATTTGTACTTTGTGTCTGCTATTTAGGCTGCATTTAAACAGCTGGGTATTTTCTTGGCTATTGTGCATTAAATATTTGTGTTTTCATCTTACAAATTCTTAACAGATTTCAGAAAATGGCTATAGAAAAGCAAAAAGCTGAAGAAAAGCAGAGAGAAATGCAGGAAGATCAAGACAGAGAGAATGATATGAGCAAGGATGAGCGCAGTGAACCAGCAAGAGATCAGCTGCCTGTGAAACACAAGTCAGAGCTGGATCAAGCCATTGGGGACAGAGATGAAACTCCAACTGAGCAAGCTGAAAACCTGAGCTTATCTGAAAAAGCCCCATTACCCCAGCAGAACGTGACAGAGGGCTCTGAGAAAGTAACAAACAGCCGGGAGAAACGGGAGTCTCGCCGGCAGAGGGGGCTGGAACATAACGAGTTACAGAATAAGCATGTCCTGTTATCCTTTGAAGAACCATCGTTACCATGCTATGAGGAACAGACCTCTTCTGAAGAGGCCCTGGAAACTGTTCCAGTGCCAAAGAAAGCCACAGCACAAGATACTGTCCTTCAAGGAAGCAGCGAGGGAGAGAAAAGTCCAAGTGAAGAAAAAACTCTTTCAGACTCACAACTGTCAAGTGAGATAAAAGAAAGCAGCTCTGTTCCTGAGCAACCACCTGCATCAGGAGGGGAAAAAGTAGATGATAAGGCAGTTGATAGAATGAAAACACAAGGGAACCAAAACAACCAGATAAAAGGCAGCCAAAGCTTTAACTGCCCTGAAAGGCCGACAAATCTTGCACTGAATCTTCATAATACGCTCTCTGCTACTGGGAGCTTTCGGACTCCAGCTGAATACTGGGCAGATAAAAACAAACGTCTTGGTCAGAAGGCAGCCAAAGATCTGGATAGTCCCACTTCTTCCCCACTCCAGAGATATGTGGATGACCCAGGGAAACTCAAGTACAAGAGAGAGAAGTGGAAAGGAAAGAGACAGTCTGATGCCAGTCAGAATGATATGCTGAGTCAGTCTTTGGATGAAAGAACACGTACGGATAAGTCTCCTCAGGATCAGCTAGAGTAAGGGCAGCTTCCTAATTATTTTGACCTTTTCAGAAAATGGATATCTGTAATATTTAAAAACAGATGGAGAACTCCCAGTAGCCTGTACATCTGGCCATGTTATGGGAGAAAATAGAGCTATGAACAACTGCTGCTTTTCCTTGGCTCCCAGTCCTGCAGTTGAATCTGTATGGGTAGAGTGTTTTCAGAAGCTAACAAAGGATACAAAGCCTGCCTTGCTGAATTAAAAGGGAGAGTCAGGGCTTCCGTTAGTGTCTGGAGTTTATTTTCATGTGTCTTTTGTCCATTGAAAACAAGTTTTTAGTGACCTGCAGTTTGCAAGCATCATCCCTCTGATACGGCAGGAAATCTGACGTACCCATTTTTTTTACTTCTCCAGTATGTTTTGCATTTAAAAGTGAGTTGCAAGAGTTGATCAGGATTCTCTTTCAGATAAAACATTAATATGTGGATTATTTAAAAGGTGGTAAATGTTAAGAGGCTACAGACTTCTATAAAATATATAATCTGAAACTAATCTTGTAACATTGCAGAAAGAAGGGGAGTTCAGCTTCATTAAGTGATCTCTCAGCACTCGCCCAGTCTGTTGCCATGAATCAGGTACTGATGCTGTTGTACATATTTATACTTCATTATCCTTGTTTATTGATATTAAAGATAATTGGCTGTAGTATGTTCTGTATGCCTGCATTCCTTTCAGGTTGATTTTTTTACTTGATATCCATGTAAAAAAATTAATTAGCAAATATACAATTATTTGAAAACTTAATTTTTAATAAATGGACCCTTGATTAATGCATTAAATATACTTGGATCTTATCTTAGTAAGCTAATATCTATTGGGTAAAGTGTTTTTTCTTTTCCCTACTGTAGCAATCACCAGATACGATAGAAGAAGAAAAAGGCAACAAGAAATACCTTGTGCAAAAGAAGCCCAGTGACCTCTTACCTACCTCGGATACAACCACTTCCATGCAGTCAGCAAGTCAGCAGATAGATGCCAAGTATGTATTCTGTGTGTAACTGTCCTGCCTTCATCAAAATGGAAAAAAAAAAAAAAAAAAGATATTTTTCCACTAGTACTTGAATTGGGTATTTTGAGACTGTGATGGTGGAGAGACACGTGTTGACATGAGCTACATGAGAGGCTGTGTTGCTTGACTCAATCTTCACATTGATGTAAGCATGATATCTGACCCTGTTGAGGAACACATTCTCTGCTTCTTGCGTAACACTTTGAACTGGTTCTTTTTAACTTAAGAACCAGCGTACAGGCTCAGATCAAAGGTTCATGTAGAGTACTGTCACCCAGACTGAGAAATAAGACACCAAGAGAAAAGCTTAAGGACCCAGCAAGCATGTAGTCATGTTTCCCTGACCTGCTCCTCCAGCTTCTGGCATTCTGCAACTTGGGAAACTTCCTGAGCCAGAAATGATGTCTTGGGTATGTGATGTGTTGTCTCTGTGTATGTTGAAGGTATTGCTCTCGTCTAGGAAGTATGAGAATGTCCAGATGTTCTTTCAGACTGTCTTTCCTTTTTTTCTGCTACTCAGTTTTTCTGCAGGTTGGACCTTAGAGGAAATATGCCCAGTAGAGGTTAATCCTGGTGTGGGTGTTAGCTGTACTGTGAAAAGAGCCTCTTCTTGTGGTCGGGCCAGCTTCCATTACTAGTGTGACAAACTCGTGTCTGCTTCTATGTTCAGGTCTGCTTTTAAAAGTCCTTTGCGTAGACTTTTGGGGAAAAAGCCAGACAAGAAAATTCCAAAGGAGAGTCCTGATGTGATTGAAGAAGGAGATGGCCTCTCCCTTGTATCTTGTGTCCTCTTTCCAGAAACTGGAGGAAGTCAGAAAGTTTCAGAAGGTGAGTTTCTGTGACTTAATCCCCAGTTTGCTCATATCCATCTTTTCTGTAATGTTTTGCATGGAAACAAATACTGCAGAATTCAGTCATCTTGCTTTTATATACAAATTAATTTCTTTGCCAGCTTCTTCTGGACAGCCAAGTCGCCTCCAGGCAGGGGAGCGCCATGTGAAAGAGAGCAGCAAAACAAAGAAGAACCGGACTATAAAGATCAGCAAAATCTCAAGTGTGTCTCAGAATTGGCGAGCTTCCATGGTCCGTGAGATTGCAAATGCCAATGAACTGAAACATCTTGATGAGTTCCTCCTAAACAAGGTAAAAGGCACTCAACTATGATAAAATTCAGGTCTGTGCTCACTGTTTTTGTGGAATTTTAAAGACTTACTTTTCTAGGTGTAAGTTTATATTCTGATTTAAAGCAAAGGGGAATTGATTTGATAGCTTGACTGAGTTAGGTCTGTATGAAGGCCCCTCCTATTCCTTCCTTTAAGTCTCTGAATGCATAATTACATTAAATACTTGTAGCATTTATGTTAGTTATTTCCTTGTTTACAAATAAGTGGGCAGCAAAAATTATATTTAAAAAAAAAGCATGAGTTATAAGGAAATCAAGAGAGTTCTCTAGAGCCTAACTACCTGCCTCTCCTATTTTGTATCATCATCACGATGCAATAAGAAATGTTTTAAATAATTTGAATGGTCATAGATGACTAAGCCCAGCAACTGAAGCTTAATACTAGTTGGATGTTGTTTTAATGAAATTTGATGCAGATGTATTTGTTTTCTAGATCAATGACTTACGCTCCCAGAAGTCTGGTGTTGAATGTTTGTTTTTTGAGGCCACGGAGAAGTTTAGAGGAAACATCAAGACCATGTACTCTGCTCCTGTAAGTAGTAAGTCTCAATAAAGTGAATAGTTAGTAGATAACAAATTAATTGAGTGTGCAGGTTAAATGCTTGGCCTCCAGCTTTTTAACAAAGCAACTCTTAGCATAGACGTCAAAGCTGAATATTAGACTTGAAAAAGAAGGTTTTACAGTTCTGCTGTAATCATAGGCGGCCTGTTTTGTTTCCCTTTTCTCATTCACTCAGCTGTAACTTATTTTTAGAAATGGATGGATTTTGCTGTGTTCAGCCTCTTCATGTTGCTGTGTTTAAACACCAAAGAAAGGTGCCAAAAGCTTTTCCAGTATTCTTTCAACACTGCCTTGTCTCAGCCAAGTGCCCTTCTACAGTGTAGTAGGGAAACATGCTAACTTGTTTCTGTCGTGGGCTGTTATCTTACACTTTAATCATGAGCATGCTTTCTCAACTCTGAACCTAAACACACAAAAATATGAAGCTGTCTCAACAGTATCCAAAAAGACTGTCTTCTGAGTAATATTTTTTTCCTTCTCTAGAATGGGCAAATCCATGTTGGTTACAAAGATCTGGTGGAAAATTACCAGCTTCTAGTTACAAATCTGGCCAAAAAAAGGGAAGAGAAAGAAGTGAAGCTGGTTTTGAATCTCTTCCAATCCCTTCTGGATGAATTCATCAGAGGATATACAAAAAAAGAGGAGTCTGAGCAGCCCAAGGTATAAAACTTACTCTTTTACTGACTTATGGGATAATTAAACAATGTTCCTTTGGTAAGATAAGGAACCAGTGTTACTTCAGAAACCTTTTCCATACCATTCTTCATTATTTGGGAAATGCTTTCCATACATGAATCATGAATATAACAAATTCTGGATGCTGATACACCCTTTTGGAACTGTTCATTATTTAACTTACTCTTAATATTTTCAGAATCTAGTATTAGTGCATTTTCTTTGGTGAAAACTTAGGGGTTCTCCAAAGGTTTTAGAGATGGAATTGCTTTGTCATCAGGCAGTGAGCTCAGCTGATTTTTAGGAAGTTGACAGCACGAGCTCAGACAACCCTCATACCAAGCTGAAGTGGCAGTGTAGTGTCTCAGATGTCTGGAGTTGAAGTGGAGTCTGACAAGCTGAATAGGAAAAAAAAAAAAAAAGAGAATGGAATGTCTGAATTTCAAAGACTAATGTCAGTTTTATTTTCCACTGCAGCAAAGCAAAGCCCAGAAGAAGAAACGAAAACAAGATCGTGCAGTGAGTACTTTTCTTTTTTCAATAATCGAAGTCCTCAGCTGCACTCACAGAACGTGGAGGAAAAACACTCTTGAAAGAGCTTGATTTTGACTGAAGTTCTGGTTTATTTGCACACTAAATCACTTACCCTTTTTATGAAGATATGACACAATATAAAACCCTTTTCCATAAATCAAAGATCTTGCTTGTACAGGGATAAGGGATACTTGAGCATTTTCTTGCTTCTCCATAGCATCTTTCAGAACCTAATGACTTTCTCAATAATAACTTTTTAAATGAAAACAACTACTAAATATTAATAACCAACTATAACTAATATATTGCAGTGATGATCTTTAACCAAGGTGGCGATTCAATTATGAAATGACCCAGCAAACCCAACTGCCTTAAGATAGGGTGAAACTTGGTTTCAAGGTCAAAGCCTTAGCTGTAATTGTAACATAAAAATGGAAAAAAATCTAAGATAGGGTAGTTAGTTTTATTTAAAATAATATTCATTTTAAAAGGAAAAAAAAGTCCATTAGTTCCTTCCTGTCTCCCACCAGATTGAAGAACACAATGGGCACGTATTCACAAACTACCAAGTGAGCATACGGCAGTCGTGTGAACATTGCTCATCCTACATCTGGCCCATGGAAAAGGCCTGTCTCTGCAGTGGTAAGCGACCACACCGCCTTCTTGCCACTTAGTTTACACACTGTGCAAATTGCTTGTAACTTAGGCTGGTACAGGTGGGACTTAGTGAACAGTACACACGGGTTATATAGTAAGTGAATAAAACAAGACACTTAGTGTTTTGATGTCATTTGGAATGTTTGTAACAATTGTTCCTCTCTCTAGTTTGCAAGTTGACTTGTCACAAGAAATGCATGTCCAAAATCCAGAGCAGCTGTACGTCCTGTGGAAAAAAGGTAAGAACTGGGTAGAAAAAAGGTGGATTTGGGATGTGGCACTGTGAAACCATCAGTGATGCATGCAAAATGCTGCCTTTTTTTCTCAGCAAATGTAAATGGTGAAGTTCCCTTCTCTGTCTGCGTATAGTCAGAGCCAGGCCCTGCTGCTGCAGAAAGAGAACGTTCTTCTAAAAGGTGACACTCGAGCTGATTTGGGAACTCTTCCCTTAGAGTCTGTGCACTGTGTTGGACAAACTGTTCAAGAAATCCTTCAATTTATCATTATGATCAAAGGCTTGTAGCAAGCTGGGAGTGTAACCATAAAGTTTCTTTATTGCTCCAGCTCTGGAAATCTGCATTATGATCAAAGGCTTGTAGCAAGCTGGGATAAAACACTCAGGTTTTGATTCTGGTAGCATGAGCATGAAACAATGGAATTTTAACTTGGGAACAGATATTCACAGTGCTTGACCTGTATCAATTCCAGAATGAACAGGACACAGAACCACGTCACTTTGGAGTGTGTGTGAGTTCCCTGACCAGTGAGAGAAATTCAGTCCCCATCGTCATGGAGAAGCTGCTGGAGTATGTGGAGATGCACGGCCTCTACACAGAGGGCATTTACAGGAAATCAGGATCAGCAAATCGTATGAAGGAGCTGAAACAGTTGCTGCAAGCAGGTCAGGCAATGTTGTCCACACTTTTGACTTCGTTGCATGATACCAATTTTCCCTGCAATTCTTTTCTATTTGAAAGTATCTGGCACTTTTTAGTGTTTTAAAAGCAGCTTGTTGGTGGCCATGCAGGCTGTATTATTTTTGTTGGCTGGAAGAAGCTGCTTAATACATATAAGTGGCCATCAGCAGCTTTCTTTTCTTTTTTTTCACCTCTGAATTGCCACTTGGATTCTGTGAAAAGGAGATTTGAGTGTTTATAGTCTTATTGCTTTGCGGGTGCCTTTGTGTACATCAAAGGAATGAACTGCTCTCAATAAAACATTGTTTTTCAGATCCAAGCTCTGTGAAACTGGAGAATTACCCTATCCACACTATTACGGGGATCCTTAAGCAATGGCTGCGGGAGTTACCAGATCCACTAATGACGTCTGCGCAGTACAATGATTTTCTCCGAGCTGTAGGTAGGTTTTAGAAAGGTTTGAAGCAATGGTTTTTTTCTTCAACTCAGATTTCTCAGATCTTTAGATTCATTTAACTGAGTGGGATTAAGGCACCCTAAATATTGTGGGTGATCTTGTTGTGTCACTTGATGAGTGCTAATAGCAGCAGCGTCTGAAAAAGCAGGACAATGGCAGTGCTATGAGGGATATGTTAACACTCGGTAAATGAAACGACAGTGTGACTCCTAAGAATTTCATCTCTAGCTATTGCAGACAGTTTGAGACAATGTCAGAAAGTGCTTGGCAGCTTTCCACTAGTGTTGCACAACAGTTCTTGATCTTGTGCTTTTCCCCCCTTTTGCAGAACTACCAGAAAAACAGGAGCAACTCTGTGCCATTTACAGTGTCCTTGACCAGCTTCCACAAGCAAATCATAATACCTTGGAGCGACTCATCTTCCATCTAGTCAAGTAATGAGCCTAATTACTTCATTTAGAGAGAAACTCCATGTGACTTTTTTTGAGTCCCTCTTGGAAACTTTCTAAAATCTTAAACCCCTTGAGTGTCAGTGTAGGGATTGTGCTGCTCATTTAGAAATTAAAGAATCAAAGTTGATAGCTGTGCTTAAAAACAGACGCATGCTTACGTCTACCATCTGCTGTATTTGTATCGGATCAGGTAAGAACAGCTTTGAAGACAAGGTAGATCTGAAAGACTTGGTGAGTCACCTGAATGCCAGGGCTCACACAGATGGGTACAGAGTGAACTGAGGATGTTAGAGTACTTGGGCAGGGACTGCGTAAGGATTCTAAATGCTTGCACATATGCTAGTCTTAGGAGCAGGGATAAATGGTACCGGTAAAGGGGCTGCTCTTATCCAAGGAGCTTGGGAATTTTCCAAGTGGCCCTCTGAACATAAGGAAAAGGGATTTTTTTAAGAGGAGGCACTGAATCACCAGACATACTTTGAGAGGCTACCAAACTAGCTTAACCTGGGCAGCTTCCTGTTCCTTTTCTTGATGCAGGAGACTTTTGTCTATTTAGTAGGTGTGAAATAATTGTAATGTCATTTTGAACTGCTGTACATACTTAGTACCCTAGAGACCTCCTTCCTTGTTATTTGGGAACTCTGACAAAGTTTGATCAGATTGATTGTATCCTAGCAAGGTTCACTTAAAATCTTTATTTTTATTTTTTTTTTCCCCCTGAACATTGAATTTCAGAGTGGCTTTGATAGAAGATGTCAACCGTATGTCACCCAATGCCCTGGCCATTGTTTTTGCTCCATGCCTCTTGCGTTGTCCTGATACCTCTGACCCTTTAACCAGCATGAAGGATGTTTCAAAAACAACCATGTAAGTTTTAGCAGTATGCTGCAAAATAGTACTTTGAAATATGATGGGAGGCCAGTACTTACTACCTGTGTTTGTTACAACCTTGTTCATACCAAGCTGAGAAACTGAGGGTTAAGAGTTGCTAAATTCTGGCTCTACTAGTGCTGCAAATTCACATACCCTTCTCTGACTCCTTCCACCTGTCTCAAGTTCACAAAGCATCGAGTAGGATGACTTTTAGATCTTAAATACCAGGTTTGTATTTTACATCAAGATAATATTTTGGGGGGGTTGTACACTAGTATATATTTTGCTGAGATGCAAGCCATAATAAACAGTAGGATATAGAATTAAATTGTCTCCTGAAAACTTGGAAACCCCTGATAATTTTTTTCTACGTTATTTGTTGAATTGAAGAAGGTTCTGTTCTTGATCCTCTCTGTTCTCCTCACCCTCCAGCAGCTCTGGCTCTCTGAATGCCCCTCGCCATCCTCACTGCATGGCTGGCCTTACATCTGCCTCCAATGAAAACAGAGTTTGAAAAATGACAGGTTTTTGTAACTTCTTACTCACCCATGGGGCCATAGAGGTGAAAAAGGGCAGTTGCAGGCTCATTCTGTATCTACCAGTCTGTGCCAGCACAGGGAAGAGAGGTAGAAGAAGCAGAAGCAGTTAGCAGCCATGGTAATATCTGTTTGCTTATCGTGTACAGTCAGCGTGAGAGGCTCAGGTTATCCCAGGAAGAACATGTGCCATTACCTCTAACAGTCTGTCCTGTTTTCCTTGCTCTGTTGGACTCTTCACCCTGTTACCATGCAGTGCTGCTCCCTGTGAGGCATGTGTTGGGAGACTTTGATTGCATGCCATCCACACGTACATGTGTGTGTGTGTGAAACATCTCCAAGCCAGGAGAGACATCTCATCCCACCATGGTTGTCCCTAGAGCTTTTATAGTATGAGGCTGCTCAATAAACTCTTGCCCTTTTGTGCAGGTGTGTAGAGATGCTCATAAAGGAACAGATAAGGAAGTACAAGATAAAAATGGATGAAATAAATCAGCTGGAAGCAGCTGAGAGCATCGCTTTTCGACGACTCTCATTGCTTAGACAGAATACGGTAAGTGTTAAAATAAACCACAGAACCACACCATCCAGCAGAAAGCATCCCAACAAATTCTTGGAAAGGGATGTGCTACTTATTTCTCCTGTCCATCCCATTCAGTAGGTCAAAGATCATTTGCAGGATAAGAAGAAAAGGGATTTGGACTTGCCCAAAGCTCTAAGTACAAGCTAAATATAGAGCTGCACTGGACTCTAAATTTGATAAAGGGCACAGGGTGGGGGGATCTGCTCTTGTAGTGGTCAAAATCTATTCCTATATAATTTGATCAGTAGAATTAAGATTACTGAGTCTCTTACATGGCAAAGGAGTTCCTTCACTTCAGAGATGGATGGTGGACAAAAATGTGCTGCATTCTTTTAGGGCAAATACACTTTTTCTTTTGTTTTTATTGTACTGATTAAAACAAACCAAACTCTGACTGATCAGAAGTGGCATATAGTGAATTTGGTCTTCATCTCTCTCTAGCTCTGGCCTGTAAAACTTGGGTTTTCTTCCCCTTATGAGGGGATGCTGGTATGTACACACACACTGCCTGTGTTCAGAGTGCATGGTTTTATTTCTTATGGTACTACTGCATGACTAAAATACTTACTACATGGATTGTAACTTGGTTTTAAATCAAGACTGCATGTACTGGTGCACTTTTCTCTCCAGACTGCATGCACGGCTGCTGGCCTGTTCTGTCATGACTCTGGTATTTTATAGACATTCTGAATGAAATCTGTATTGGATGTAGTAATATTACTCACAAGTGATTACTAAAACTAAGCTAAGCCTGGCAAAAAAAGGTAACAAAACCCTGGAAATCAGGTGAATAGAAAAACTTCTATTACCTTTTAAAACATTTGTATGGATAACTAACAGCTTTTCATCAATTCCATCAGCCCTTCATTTGGCCTACTCATTTGTCTTCCCTCTTGTAATTAGAAGACGGTCAAGACTTGTGTAGCTTCTTATGACTGAAAAGTGTTACGTGTAAATTTGTCTTGTAGAGTAAAAGCTCACAGGCCAAAGGAAGTGACAGTGGCAACTCAGAACTGGACTCACTGCATGAAGAAGAGGAAGTTTCTGAAGCCAATAACCGGGAAAAGGAGATTCTCATTGATCGCATACAGTCAATAAAAGAAGAAAAGTAAGTCACCCTGTATCTCTGTAGGTCACACCGGTTGCAGTTGGAGGTAAACAGATAGTAGAGCAATATACTTTTTGTCCAGAATGATCTAGTTAATTATGTTCTGTATGCCTTTATGAAGGTGAAAAGGAAAACGCTGAGGACTAGCTGAGGGCAAATACCATGAGAATTAATATGTAATGACTACATGCAGGAAGGTTTACCTCTGAATATGAGCTGCATAAAGTTGCTCGTATCAGAGACGTTGTCTTTCTAGAGTACTACAATCTCTGTTTTGATGTAGGGAAGATATAACCTACCGGTTACCTGAGCTTGATCAGCGAGGCTCTGATGAGGAAAACGTAGACTCTGAGACCTCAGCAAGCACAGAGAGCCTGCTTGAAGATAGAACAGGACGGATGGATACCGAAGGTCAGTATTAAGGTAGCGTGTGTTTTTTTTATTCTACATCTTTCACTGCATACAGCCAGGTGACCAGATGTTATCTGGTCACGGTTGCTTGTATCAGGTAACATTTTTATGCATGCTTTCAGTATCTAAGTATCTTGTTTCTTTAAAGCAATTATTGGATTACACTGCCGTGCTCAGAGCTCCAGTATGCCTGCCAAAGACATTTGCAAAGTGCCTTCTCTTTTGCAAACCTCTTCACATTCTTCCTCCGCATCCCTGGCTTCAAGACAGAGATTATCTTTAACACTGTCCAGGATTAAAGTGCCCCGTCGAACTCCAGTGATGCCAACAGCAAATATAAAACTTCCTCCTGGGATATTCAAATGTACGGAATCCCAGGACAGAATTTCGGCTAACGAAGAGTCTCAAATAATGGTGAGACGAAGGGAGCAGCCAGCAAGGCGAACTGATAAAATCCACTCTGTATACATTGCACAAGGGTCTGCAGGGGCCCACACTCAGGAACTCTTGGATGAATACGAACCAACAGCAAAAGTAAAACGGAGGTTTTCAGACCCTTTCTCTCACATTCACTGTATAGAGAAGTGAAATACTTAAGCTGCCTGGACTTTTTTGTAGTTGACTGCAGCTTTGGCTTTAACCCTTTGAAGGCTGTGAACTTGTTCATGTTCTTTTAAGTGGCTGCGGGGAAGGCAGCCTGGAAATGTACAGTACTGTAAGGGGTTAAGCAAGGTTGTTTAAAAAAATATTCTTCACTTTAAATTAAAAACCTACAAAGAAAGTACAACATAAAACTTATGTTGAGTAAAACACATGGGTTGAGTGTACAGGAAAAAGAAAAGCCCCCTGATTGTGCTGCCGTGCCTTTTTCCATTTGCCTTACAGTGGACTCGCATGGGACCAACAGTGAGTTTGGGTCAATGTGTATTGCCTTAATTTTTGTATGTTTTTATGACAACTTTCTGTGTAGTTTACAGAACTGTTCATGTTGTAATAGCCTTAACTGAGACCAAAATATATTAAAAAAAACCCCGTTTATTAATACATTGCACTTTTTAAAAATACACGCGTTTATCAATGTCTGTCTTGTCTAATGAGCAATTTCTTCAGGAGGAAACCTTTGATTGGAATTGTGTATCTTTGTCAGTGTTTCATAAAGCAGGGGGAAGGCTCTGTGCACAGAGGAAACACCACGGGTGAGCCCCTGGTGCCACCTCGGAGCATTTTGGTGCTCTTGGGGTGAATGTACAACCCAGCACGGAGCCCTTGTGCTGGACACTTGTGCGGTGTGGAGCTGCCTCGTCCTCCTCAGGCTTCACATCTGTGCAGTGAAACCCCTGAGGGTGAGGTGCAGTCATACATGACATGATTTCAAGCAGCAGGCTCTGTGTCAGCCCTTTGTAGAACCGATCTGTGGGCTCTGCGCCATGTTGAAGTGAAGGAAGAGCCCAGTCAGGTGCTCTCTGTCGCTGTCTGTGGAGATGCCACCATAGCACTGCCACAGTGCCCCCGAGCAGCCGCCA
>NW_010286264.1:0-72916 GCF_000700745.2 Antrostomus carolinensis
ATCCAAGTCACTGGTGAATATATTGAATAGGGCTAGACCAAGTAGATGGAGGCAGGGGGTGAGTGGGGTCTTCAATATTTAATTTGAACTCTAGTGAATCATGTTATCCCTCTGAGTTTAGCTGTGGTGCCATGAATGGAGGAAGTTCTTAATTTTTCTTCTTTGTGCTTAAAGATGCAGTATCAGTGTATGCAGCTTGAATAAGCAAATTGTTTAAATGCATACTTACACAGGTATGAGTTCGAGGGTTAAGCTGAAGCTTTAGTTCTTAAGACATCCAGTTGCTTTGGCTGCAGTAAAGTTTGAAAAGTCTTTTCCTTAACAAACTTGCCTTCTGACTATAATTTATTCTGTGCCTCACCAGGGAAATTGAAGCTTTTCATCTTTCTTGAATGTTGTCATGTCGTTGTTTTGGAAAATATTAATGGAAACTTAAAACACTTAAGGAAAGGAAAAAGAAAAACATTTTTTAACTGCATGTCCTCATTAAGGTATTTGTTTTCTGTTTTTGTGAATTTCTGTTTAACTGTGCACATAGAAGGGCTGTAACATTTTCCTTAATTAAAGAAGTTGTGATGTACTTTGAGAATTATTTGAGTAGCACCAGTGGAGTTACCTCAGTGTTGATTGGTACAGAATTTTGTCTTCTGTTTGCAAACTTTGTACACTCTCCCTCTTGAAGACCAGGAACATCACAGCCAACTGAGGACAGGGACTCCAGAACTTCTGCTTATCTTCTCTGTAAGTTACTGCCTCAAAACTAATTACCTACCCTACAGGAACTTTATTTGTTATCCACTGATAACACACACAACACCTCCATAGTCAGAAGTAGAAATCGGCATGAGTTGTCAGCATGGTTTCATCAGGAGGAAGTCATGCTTGACCAACTTGATCAACTTCTACAATGAAATGACTGACCTGGTAGATAAGGGAAGAGCAGTGGATATTGTTGACCTGCACTTCAGTAAGGTCTTTGACGCTTTCTCCCATAAGATCATATAGACAAGCTGTTGAAGTATGGGCTGGATAAACAGATAGTGAGATGGATTGAAAACTGGCTGAATGGCCAGTTTCGTTGTTCTAAGTTCCTGGTCAGACCTTTTTTCTCCAGGCAACAAGATACCTGCAGTTAACCTGGGGTGGGTTAAGCTTTCACCAGCAGACTTGGTGTAGATGGTGGTGATGCTCTGTCACTAACCTTTTCAAAATAACATTACTGTTGCCAGCACAGTTTTGACATCCTTAAATCAGATATCTGAAAAATCATATGCGGGCTTCCTAATAGTATGTAAATAAATACTGTGCAAAGAAAGATATCAGAATTAGAAAAGAATCCTCTAAGACATGGAAAGAAGAAGTGCAAGGAAGAAAGGGAGGAGAACAGAGAGATGCAATAGGAAATGAAAAGGGAAAACATGAAAAAGTCAAGAAAGGAACATGATTTTCTTAAAGATTAATAGAGATTTTGAGAATGTTCAGATTTAGCTGTTCAACCTTTAGATGGTCAAAGGACTTTGATTTCATGGGAAAGTATTTCTTCATTCTTGAAAGCTTTTTAAATTACCTCTGGTTAAACAAACAATACAAGGCAGGCAAAATCACTTGTCACTTTTGAGTTACTGAGCCCTAAATTCTTCTCTAAAACAAGAAGAGGCTACATAATACAAGTAATAAGGAAATAGAAAATTATTATGTATTAAAATATAAAAGGAAACAGAAAATAGACAATGCAACAGATTTTTTAAAAAGCTATTTTTTTTATTACAGCTATTTAGCTGTATATAAAACAAGGTTATAAAAGAAGATCAATAACCCGTATTTGATGATGGAGAAATTATGTTTTCATTTTAACATAGTTTGCCCTTTGAGTCTACAGAGCAGCCATTAAGCTGTACCATTCTTAAACTACCAGCAAACTCGGATCCAGAGAAGAGCAACAAGGCTGGTGAAGGGACTTGAGCACAAGTCCTGTGAGGAGAGGCTGAGGGAGCTGGGGTTGTTTAGTCTGGAGAAGAGAAGGCTTAGAGGTGACCTCATCACTCTCTTCAACTACCTGAAGGGAGGTTATAGCCAGGTGGGGGTTCGTCTCTTCTCCCAGGCAACCAACAATAGGACAAGGGGGCATGGGCTCAAGCTCTGCCAGGGGAGGTTTAGGTTAGATGTTAGGAAGAAATTCTTTACAGAGAGGGTAATCAGGCACTGGAACGGCCTGCCCAGAGAGGTGGTGGATTCACCATCCCTGGAGGTTTTTAAAAAGAGATTGGACGTGGCCCTTAGTGCCATGATATAGTAATTGGAGTTGGATCAGGGGTTGGACTTAATGATCTTGGAGGTCTTTTCCAACCCAATCTATTCTATGATTCTATGATTCTAAGAGCTAATCTACCTTTTCCAATTAATGATTGCAGACTGCATGCAGGCCCTCATTTTTGAGCATATATGGAGTATTAATCACTTGGAAACAGCAACTGAATATCTATATTGGTCATCCTTTTTATTTTACTGGCCTTGGTTATCTGTTTTCCTAGAAGGCCAACACATATAAGGTCAGCACATATGTATTTTCTCTGTGAAGCAGATTGTCAACCCTATTCTACTAGTAAATGTATTTACTAATCCTGTCCTTTGGCAGCCAGTAAGAGCACTTGCTCCTGTATCTAAACACTTCTATTAGCGGCCAAAGTCAATATTTAGGACTCAGATTGCTGATTGGTTTATCCACAGTCCTTTCTCAGGCCTTCCAATAAGCTTTAGAGACACAAGAGCACTGCAACGCAAAAAATCAAATGAATAGAGGAAAAAGGGGCCTGTTCTTAACATTTGGTAGCTGCCTCCTCAGATAAGGAAATGCCCAGCACAATGCATGTGCTGTCCATCCTCCAAAACGCACCATGAATTCCTGGCCTAGATCCCAGAATTTGAATTTGAGCAGGAGATGCCTGGAAAGAACATGTTTCTGGCCTTCCAAGAGGAGAAACTATTCTGTTTCGGGCAAGGGGACATAATGCTTAACCTCTGGAAATGTGCAGGTGGTGCCTCTGAAAGGCATTTACAGCTTACAGTGGTGAAACATCAATAGGTCACGTTACTCATCTGTTGAATCCAGCTTTCACTACAGTATTGCAAAATAAATGTGCAAGGCAACTTGTTTTCATTACACAAATCTAGCAAGCTGAGGAATTAATGTTGGCTGTCTGTTGCATTTAGTAGTCATCTACAAACAGAGCTTCAGCTTGCCAGTATGCCGATGCTTGTCAATCTGAGAAAGCCCCCAACACTTTTAAACCACGTTAAGGCTCCATCCATTTCTTAAGAAGCTAAATGAACTGAAATGAGATAAAAAATAAGTATGCAGGGATAACAAAATTTAACTCCATTTGGTGCTATGTAGAAGTAATAGAGTAGTTAGGGGAAGAACAAGGCTTTTTAGCAGCTGTTACAGGAACAGAACAGCCAATTAAAATTCCAGCTGCAGAGGAAGAGAAATGTTCAATCTGGGGTAATAATAATAATCAGGCACAGAGAATTTTAAAGGAAACATATTGCTTTTTGGTCCCAAATTAGCTAATGTTCTTAAAGGTCAACTGCAGTGGGT
The DNA here is from genome assembly GCF_000700745.2 of Antrostomus carolinensis. Taxonomy (NCBI): domain Eukaryota; kingdom Metazoa; phylum Chordata; class Aves; order Caprimulgiformes; family Caprimulgidae; genus Antrostomus; species Antrostomus carolinensis. The sequence goes on from NW_010286264.1 coordinate 3,599, forward strand.
ACGACTGAGCAGTCAGCACTCGTACTTGAAAATATAGTTCCCATCTTCTGCTATGCCACTACCTAGCCTAGAGAAAGGTCTTGTGCTGATCACTGCCGAATGACACAGAGTTCTCACATTAGGTGCACTGTCAATGCTTTTGAATGCCTCTGTCCAAAAAGGAGGATCATCATGTCACTAAGGAATATGTTCCGTTTTCAGCACAGAAATAAAGCAGCTGAGTTTGGGTAGAGATGTAAAGATCCTCACTACCTGTCACTGAGGTGATTATTCAGCTATAGGAACTGATCTCGTCCTTCTCATTGTTAGCCAACTTCTCAATACCTCCTTCACCCTCTTTTTCAACAGCTAGCATAGTTCTCAGGCTCACCTAAGCTGCTGGACCAAGAAACAACTTCATTCATTCCCTGACTTCATAAAGCAGGATGAGGGAGACACTAATTTTCCCTTTCCCCATCTCCCAGACAAACTATATTTTCCTTACAAAGAAATTAAGATGATTTAGACAGAGGTTCATCACCATGGCACACATCAGCTAGGTCACAGGCCTGGATTTTTAGGTAAGACAAACTACTAAAAGGATTAGCATCTAACACTTCAGCTTGATATTATTTCAATCACTAACCCTCCATGAAACAGTTCATAATCCACCTCACAATTCTCGTCTCAATCCATAATGCTATCAATGCCTATTTCAGGGGTGATCTTTGTCAAGGAATGCAATCAAATACAGTGTTAGAATATGGCATGGGAGAATTCATTGTCTTTTGAGGAATAAACATTTGTATCTGTGTAGAGTAGATTGCCTCCTCCCTTTCATATCAGCACTCAACTGTCTTTAAATTATCTCTCTCCACTGTGCTAAGTATACAGTTGTCATAGCTCCCGATTGGGAGCATACTTTGACCTACTTTCTTTAGTATCTTTAAAACCTCAGACAGATCATTGTTAATGAGACCTATTATAGAATCGCACAATTATGAAAGACGTCACCAAAATAGATTTAAACAAAAGTGAAAGAAAAATTACTAGTTTGGTTGGTTTGTTTGAAGCAGATAGAGAGCAGTGCAAAGAGTATTGCAGAATATTATCAGAACCAGGGAAATGACTCAAGGAATGTTAATTAAAAAGCAGTGGAAGAAGGAAAAGTTCATTGCTGCTAGCAAGTACTTATCTCCTATAGGAATGCATGAAATATTTCAGGCTCTGTGAACAATGTCACGCTAGTCATCTAGTTAACAGCTACAGATGTTGTGGAAAATTTACACTACTGATGTATCTGGACTCAAGAGAGGATTTTGCTTTCAGGGGTCTATGCTGTTGCCTACACTATATAAAGTATCCTGTCAGCCCTTTGCTCAAGAGGCCATACCATTGGCATTTTGCTGTTCTTTCTTTACACATCACTTTTCATTCCATCTTGTAATAGTGATTTGAAGCAGCATTCACACCAGAATTCCCAAGCACCACTAATCATGTTGGGTTTATTACTGTATTTATTTTTCTCCTGATGTAGACTGTGATTTCTGTATATACACTCCCATAAGAACCCACCCTTGTAAAACTCTAAATAATGATCTTGTCTGACAAGTTTTCAACCGTTCAGAAAGCCTTCTTTTCAACATTTTCATTTGTTCTCTTCCACTGATCCAGTAATAATATTGCTTTCTACTTCTTTCACTCAGATTAAAAAACATTGCAATGATTTTTTGCATCCCTTTTTATTTTCTTTCTTTCCCTGAGGACTTCAGAGATCTTGATTAATTAATTAAACTTTACAGGATCCACTTAAAATGCAAATTTAAGTTGTTTCCATTTCACACATATTGTTACATTAAGGATCAAGAAAGTTAAAGGTCCACATACTATATCTAGGTGCAAAAACATGCACAGAACACTTATCCATGGACTTTACAAAGATATTGGGCTTAAAGAATTTGAAAATAGATGGAGAGAAGCTCATTGTCAAAATTCGTAACAAACCAGCAAATGTCTTCCTACTAACATTAGAGTTAGGAAGTGTACCAAAACCAGCACAAGCTTCCACCTGTTCAGATTTGACAAGCAGATATCATTCAGTTCAAGGTGATAAAATGATGTCACAATAGACAATTAGTCCACAGTAATGACCTTCTGAAATGTGGCGATCATGACTGGATTTTAGGTCAAAACTAAACTACATTTACTGATTTTATTTCTATGGAAGAGCTATGGATATTGTCTCTCTGGACTTCTGTCAGGCCTCTGACATTGTCCCCCACAACAACCTTCTCTAAATTGGAGGGATATGGATTTGATGGGGGAACTGTTCCATGGATGAGGAATTGGTTGGGTGGTTGCGTCCAGAGGGTAATGGTCAGTGGCTCAATGTCCATATGGAGATCAGTGACAAGTGGTGTCCCTCAGGGGTACATATTGGGACCAGTATTATTTGATATTTTCATCACTGACATAGACAATTATGCTGGGTTTGCGTGCAAGGGGGGAATTTTTTGTAGTGGGGAAAGGGGCTACAGTGATTGCGACTGTGAGAAGCTTCTCAAAGCTCCACTGTCTCTGAGGTCGACCCAACTGTAGCCCAGGATGAGCCAGTTAGTGTTAGGGAAATGCCTCTTCAAATCCATATTTATGAGAAGAACTGGTTTGAAAATAAAAAAAGGAGGAGAGAACCATCAGGAGAGACCATTGACTTGAACGAAAAAGAGCATTGAACATCAGCCTGAACAAAAAGAGCATTGTTGCCATGAGGAAGGAGGAGGAGGAGGGGAGACAGAGAACCTCAGACATCCAGTTCAGTATGCAGAAGAGTAGGAGGAAGTAAATGAGGTTCCCCTGCAGCCCATGAAAGTTCAGTGACAGAGCAGATGTCATTGGCCCACGTGTAGGCCATGGAGGACTCCACACTGGAGCAGAAAGCTAAGCCTGAGGGCAGTTGTGACTTTGAGAGCTCATTTTGAGCAAGAAGACTTGGGGAGGTGAGGAGGTGCACTGGACGTGTCTGGAGAACCTTGGGCATCTCCATGCCAGTCAGGAGCTGTGTCAAAAGAGGTTTGTGACTCCATGGGAAGACCACGTTGGAACACTTTGTTCCTGGACTCTTGTAGCCCATGGGAGGGATCTCATGCTGGGAAGAATGGCATAGATGAACTGGCTGCAACCCCTCCGTGCAACTGTGGAGGAGGACATAGAGAAATTGGGAGCAAAATAATTTGAGTCTAGGAAGATAGGAGGGGTGGGGAGAAGTGTTTTAAGATGAGGTTAAGATGTCTCACTGTGCTACTCTGATTGATTTGCAATGAATTAAATTGATTTTTCTTCCCTAAATCAAATCTGTTTTGCACGTGCCCAAAATTGCTGAGTGAACCATGCCTCACAAGCCCTTTGTTGTGCTTTCTCCTCATCTCACCAGGTGGGTGGGAGTGAGTGCAGGACCTCATGGTCTTAGCTGTGGGTGAAACCACCACAACAGTGGGATCAAGTGCACTCTCAGAAAGTTTGCAGGACACCAAGCTGAGTGGTGCAGTTGACACACCTGAGGGACGCGCTGCCATCCAGAGGGACCTGGACAAACTCAAGAAGTGGGCCCATGTAAACCTCATGAGGTTCATCAAAGTGAAGTGCAAGGTCCTGCATCTGGGTTGAGGCAATCCCCACTATCAATACAGGCTGGGGGATGCACACATTAAGAGCAATCTTGTGGAGAAGGACTTGGGAGTACTGGTGGATGGAAAGCTGGACATGAGCTGGCAATGTGCACTTGCAGCCCAGAAGGCTGCTTACTGCAGGGTTGGACTAGATGACCTTTAAAGATCCATTCCAACCCAAATCATGCTATGATTCTATAATTCTGATATGATTCATAAATAATTATCGGCCTACAATTCAGCATGAGATCTTAAAAAAGAAATTTGGGGAAAACTGAATATGGGGCCACTATGGGAAGAAAGTGGAATTAACCCAAAGTCAGACAGTTCCTGTCACAGGAAAATGGAGAGGTAGATGGGTTGGAAGTGGGACTTAGCATTTCTATTTACAGTGACATGAGAAAAGAAGCAACGGCTGCTGTGGGAGAGACTGTTCCTTTGTTAAGTGTCCCTGAAGTCACTGGTAGCAGCACCAGCAGCATTTTGTGCTTCTCAGGGCTTTGATACTGGCACTGGAGCTAAAACCAGTTTGTTGCCTCCTGTAGGGCAGTCCAGGTAATGTTGGGTTTGCTTCCACTTTGACCTGCCCCTGTGTGTGCATGACCTCCACAAGGAAATATACACAATATCTACTATTACTGAATTACAGAAAACTCCTATCAGGACAAGAAGATTTCACCTTCATACAGGTTAAAGACTAGATTCCACCAAAGGCTCAGACATATTTAAGTCAGACAGGGTTGAACTGGCTCATGCCATGTACCTCCCTAGTGGGGCTACAGAACTTCTGGCTTCAATTTGGCTGATAGCTGGGTGTCTCCAAGACCTGATAGGCAGAAAATTCCTATCTTCTTGTGGAAGACTTCACACATAAACCCTTGCATGCGTCCAGTTCCTAAAGGAGAATCCAGAAGTTGTTTACATACTAAATGTTAGACAACTTCTAGTCAGCTAACTGGAAATCATAAGTGCATCTCAACTACCATGTATCTCCCCAAGTTTAAGTATATGAACTTAGTATCTTCATTCACTTATGAAATTCAAAATCCTTTCTCCAAAGCAAACACCTCCAGCTGCACCCCTAAAACCAAGGTGAAGCCTTCTTTTACCTTTGTTTCCAGTCAAGTGGTAAGAATGGCTCTGTCCATCCTACATTTAAATTTTATATTTTAGATCATTTATCCAAGAACTGAGACAAATGAGGTCCAGATCCTTATCTTGATATATTGAAAGCCAGATTTTGCACACACCTTAGGAGAATATCACAGCAAACAGCTTGTTGGGCAGCACGGCTTAAGACATCCTTCAGAACAGTCAAAAGTGCTTTACCTGAGTCTCGGAGACACAGCTAGCTGAGCTGAAGATGTAAGCTGAGTTGTAAATTAATCAGTGAATATAGATCTGTTTCTGATGTCAATTAAATCATATAATTTCTATTAATTTGAATAAATAAATTTTGAATAAATTTTGTCATCTGAAAATCAACTAGGTTTGTAGATGTCAAGGAGGTGGATGCCATAAATACAATTCATAGAGGAACCAGGATCAGATCTTACTTATACATTTATACATGCTTTAGCTTGATGTGAATCTACTAGATTTTGATGTCTTATTCATACCACACAAAGTAAGACGGATATTTTGTGACTGGTGAATCTGTTAAGGGTTCTACCACTTGTTAGGCAACACACACTGTTCCCAAGCTGTATTTCCTAGAAATTAATGGGAAGTTGTACTCACAAATACGTAGCGCAGTATGGCAAATAACCATGAAGGCCATGAATATACTGATTCAGTGTAAATTTCCTGAGAAAATCATGGAAAGAGTAAGCTTAATTAAGTAAAATAAGTTTATTAGTTTTGTTTCTGCATAAACGGGCAGTGCTCTGGAGACACTACAGATTCTTTGTTAAAATTAATGGATTTATAGTATTATAAAAGAAATATAACAATATCAGATATTTTTCTTTGTTTATGTGCAATTATTGTAGAAATGTTTAAGATTAATAAAGACATCAAAAGCAGGCATGTCTCTTAATTAGTGTTATTAGGAGAATTACAGCTTCCTCAAAGAAATCAATTATAGAGGTAGATATAATCATCATGCTGTCTTATTTGTCTTTCTAAACTTTTATCTATCATTTCTGTGCAATTCACCTACATATCTCTGGGAAAATGGAAGCTGGAGTCACATTTGGGACACCAAGTTTGGTGGAGATACACCCTCTCTTTCCACTTTGTCTCTCACATTTGGCTATTTGCCAGATCAGAAACATTTATACCAAAGAATCCATTTACTTTGCCTATGTGAAGTACCATAACACAAAATATTACCAAAAAATAGGCCTGGAGTATTAAACAAAGCAGACATGCAAAAAATGACCAAGGTGTTTAATCTTTTAGAAAATTACTTTGAATGGCTAGAAATTATACACCGGAGGAAAGGAAAATGTGGGGTAGGTATTCAACAGTCACTCTACTTTGTTCATTCATTATCAGTTTGGCAGGCTTGGCAACATTTTTTCATGTGACCAGATTTTGATTTGTACTGAAACTGAAAATCAATTTGCTTTGTGATGGACATTAGTTTCAGTAGAGCAAATATAAAAGCTTCACACCTTTCATTGATGCCTGAATTAGACTAAATTAAAGGACCTGATATGCTTGATAGAATTGTTATATGCCATTTGTCAATATTACTGTAACAAGCCATACTGAAAATCACAAATTAGTAACGCTGAAAGAGCATAGGGAAAATTGCCGGAAGATATTTGGGATAATGGTATTTTGCAGTGGTATAGCAATAGGTGTGGCAAATCATGAGAATTGTATGTAATTATGCTTAATCTATGTTTAGAGCTTCGACCCATTAATATCAAGAAGAATGCTAGAGAAAAAGTCAGGGTAAAAATAACCCAGTTTCCATATCAGACTGATCATATTTGACTAAGCAGAACTGCAAATAAACAGCAGATTCAAATAATTCGTCTCCTGACAAAAACTGAAATGCTGACACAGTATCAGTTAGGCCCTTAGACTGTACAATATCACAGTAAGTGAGATGGTAACAGCTCTTTTTATTCATGTTATTTAATAATTCCCTCACAAGGAAGTTTTTGGTCATTTACAGTTTCAGAACTTCAAGTGTCTGAGATTAAATTATCTGTGATAGGTTTTTTATTTATTCCTACTAGATCAATGTGATTTTCAAAGTATGCAGCCTAGGATAAATTTGATTTGTACTGACTGCTGTCTTGGGCATTTTCTAGTATTTTTATTATTGACTATTCATTCTTAATGACATTATCCTATTGTTATTTGAATGTAAGCACAGCTAATTGCAACTATTTAATATAGAAAATGTGGGGGTTCATAATTTGGTTGATGCTTTGGAGTCTTTCTCTAAAATTTTACCTGCTACTTTCTTGGTGTGAGTTTTTTGTTTGTCTGGTTGGTTGGTTGGTTGGTTGGTTTTCACTAGGCTCCAGTATTTTAATTCCACAATATTAAATTAATTTTTCTGCATCTTTTTTTTAGGGTTATGTAACTTCTCAGTTTCTTCAGGAGCTTTTAACAATATCCCAAAGTAACAGCAGCAGACCATGGAGGAGTCTTTAGTAAGCAAATTATAGTTTCTTTTTTTTTATGGTCTGTTTCTGTCAAGTCTGAAAAGAAACCCAGAAAAAAGCGATTGTCACAGCTTTAAGATCCATAAATAGACCCAGCTAGATAACAAATGTTTGACTTAATGATTCATAAGCATATAGATATACTACATTTACTCATTATTCATGTCTATGGACTGTCACCAATCTACACATCCCATGTGAATTCTCTTTAGTTCACATAATTCAGAACATGGCAAAATATTGTTTCATACATAAATGTTTTCTGACACAATAAGAAATGTTCATCTACCAATCTTCAGTTTCTTCTTCCTTTCTTCCTTGGTCCAGTGTTCTGACTGTAATTCTATATATTAAAGAATGTTTTTTGATGTTTGTCACCTGAAATATTTTGGTAGAGAAATTGATAGTGTGAAAATAGCTTTTTTATTATTATTATTATTTTACACTGCAAGTTTATCCAAAACATTTGATTCAAGAAAAAGAATTTCTCCTGCTATGATTAGATAGTGATTTTTCTACTCAGCCCCTAAATTAAGCACCTTGAACAGCCTCTCAATACCAATCTGCTTTGATCTTGTGATCATTACCATTGTTTAAGGCATTAGTGAGCTCTCATATGCACTGTACAGAATTTCATTCATCCATTTCAAGAGAGATTAATTCAGATTGGAATGTGTGCAGAGAAATCCTGATAGAAATGGTCAGCTGAATGGAGAGCTTATGTTTGGAAGGGGCACTTAAAAAATTTTGGCTTATTTAATTCAGGAAGGAAAAATCAGAAAGCAGTCTGCAAAATCATTAGCATGATAAATGAGGAGGAGAAAGAAGAGCTAATGTAAGCTAAAAAAAAAAATTGCAACAGAACAAATTAGAATAAACTAGTCATTAATAAACCTTAGCTGGATTTTACCCATCTGAAAAATGAAGTCTGGGAATTGTCTTCCACCTGGATAGTAGAACAAGAAACTTAGTCAGCTTCAGCTATCTACCCTGTAACACCAAGAATTCAGTTCTATAGCTCATAATATCTTTTCCTTTTCTTTAAATGTTTATTTTCCTGGTAATGCTATTTAGCAAAGAACATAATAAAACACACTCTCTATAGGTAATATCCCTCTATTTCCTGTTCATTAAGAATCAATCTGTATTCAGGAATGCAGAATTCCTTGTTCATCAGATATTGGTTTAACTGTCCTTAGGTCAGCTAGTAAAAATGCCCCTCAAAAATATAACTTTGGGGGTTTTTTTCTACTCTCTGCCTCCATTCCTCAGGACATATTGTGGAGAGGTCCAACAGAGACCCTTGCTGTGTGATCTGCTGGCCGGATAATCCATTTAAACCAGTTCTCTTGATCAAGCTCCAGCTTTTTTTTCTGTTTGAACAAATCCTCTGTTCCCGTCTGCATAGGAACATCTCTGTGAATACCAAACTGTCAGGGAGGCAGAAGAACAACAGAAAGGTTAGGGAGGTGCACCTTAAAGCTGAGAAAACTGACTTTGATTAAGATAACAACGTCCATAATTTTATAAAGAATTCAGAAGCTGATGGTAGGCAGATCTCCTGAATTGTCACAAAATGCACTCAGCAGCACATTTTAGGATTAGGCATTAAAGCTGGGAAGCAGGCCGTGAAGCAGAAAAATAAAGCAACCAAGCTTTGGCCACCAAAGCATGTCTGCTTACTTAAAGAAGTACCATATTTCACTAATTGGATTTGCTGTTCTGCAGTTTTCACCCCTCAAGTAGTCCAACCAATACTAAAAAGCAAAGAAAATCAGTTAATTCTAGGGGGGTTTTCCCAGGTAATTTATCCTCAGCATACCCAAGTTCTTTCTGTCAAATTTTAGTTGTGGTTTAGCACTCTGTGAGTACAGTATTTAATTGTTTTCTTTAGCATGTAGATCTTAAGGTCAGCCCTAACACTGTATATTAATGTCAGATCAATTTTATTGAAATAGAAATAAGTAGAACTATCTGAACAACATTATTGTCACAGTTTAGAGTAAGCTGTATGTTTTGATCCATCTCTGTGTCCCTGTGGGCATCCCTTTCAAGTAACAAGTCCGTGCACAATTATATTCCATGACATACTGTCTCTGACTGAGATGAAGTTAACTTTCCATATGGTGCTGTGCTTTGCATTTGTGGTTATAATAGTGTTGATAACACACCAATGTTTTGGTTTTTGCTGAGCAGTGCTTCCACAGCATCAGAGCTTTCTCTCCAAATCCCCCTCCCATCCAAACAGCAGTAATTTGGGCATAGGCAAGATGTTGGGAGTGGACACAGCCAGGACAGTTGACCCAAGCTAACCAAAGGGATATTCCATAACATATGACATAGTTCTCAGCAATAAAATCTGAGGGCAAAGAGACAGTGGTTATGGGGTTTGTCTTTGTAAGCAGCCATGACATGTATTAAGGTCCTGCTTCACAGAGAATATTGGGATTTCTACCTGTCAGTGGGAAGTGGTGAATATTAAATTGCCTTTATCTTGGCCCATGAGCTTTTCCATCTTATTTTCTGCCCCTGTCCTGTTGAGGAGGAGGAGAAAGAGAGAGCCACAGGCTGGGGGTCTGGCAGCCAACCAAGGTAAACCCACCACGATTGACCCTGTTTTTATAGAAACCCACGGGTTACAACCGCAGAATTACATAGGTTGGAAGTACCTTCAGCCAGTCCAACCCCCTTGCTCAAAGCACATTCTCTTATAGCAGGCTGCTCGTGGACTTCTCCAATTGAGTTTTGAATATCTTGAAGGACAGAAACCACTTAACCTCTCTTGAAACTGGTTCCAGTGTTTGACCACCCTCATGGTGATTTTTCTTCCCTAACATTGAGTCAGAATTTCCAGCTCATGTCCATTGTCTCTCATTCTTCCTCTAAAAGTCTGGCTCCTTTTTTTTTCTATTTCCTTCCATTAGATAGTTGAGGACAAGACTAAGACCACCCCAGAGCCGTCTCTCTCCAGGCTCAACAGGCTCAGCTCCCCCAGCCTCTCCTCACAACACAAGTGTTCCAGTCTCTGACCAAACTTGCTCCAGTTTATTGATATCTTTCTTGTACTTGACTAAGATTTGGGTTACAATACTTCAGGGGAGACTGCACTTTCTCAGTAAGTCTGACTATGTTCAGGTACCTGCAGTTTTTCTTTTTATGACTCAGATACAAATCATACATAGATACCTAACAGATAGTTAAAATGGAAGTATTAAGATATTGTAACAAAGGGACAGCATTTCCTGAAAGAGCAGCTGGCATACTCATCTATCTTAAAATCTTTTGATCTCCTGATGATAATGAAGCTAGTTGTAACTTCTTCCGGTCCCACAAGGTTCTGTATCTCAGCTGGTTGTTCCAAGATAATTACTCTCCATGGAGCAAGTGTTCATTTTTAGACCTGCAGGAGAGTTCTTTTGATCTCCTGCATGCCAGGAACTTTTCCTGTCCTGCTTCAGAGCAGTTTTGCAGCTCAGTGTTTTCACAGGCAATGGTACCCAAGTCTTTCTTGTTTCCTGTGCTCTGACTTAGCTTGAACCATTCTTTTTGTGTCTTTAAAACAAAGAATCTCCTGATCTGCTAAACAAATGCGATAACTGAGAAAATGTATCAATAATCAGTTCAGTATCTTGACCAAAACGATTATTAGAGTAGCACTTTAAATACATAACTTGAGTCTTCCAAGCACAAAAATGGAAATAATGCTTTAAGGAATTTCTCAGATCTCCTTCTGGATGATAAACTGGGATGAAATATTAGCATTTACTTTTGTGTGGATTCCCTGGAGAAGACACCACATTAGCAGTTTGGTATTAGGTCTTACATACATGGGAAACATTTCCTAAGCAGCTGAGCACAGATGCAAAGGTCTGCTCTCTGTGCCAGGCTTCCATCTCCCCACCCAGTCCAAGGACGCTGGAAGGTTGCTGGGAGCCCTCTTGAGGCCAGAAGGTAGAGAAAGCAAGTCACAAAACCTTCCATCTCTGCCTCTTCATGTGAAGACATAGAGCCTCTGAATAACCTGACCTGAACACTCAGAAATTATTACAGAGCAGATCCAAACATGTTATATCACCCAATTAAAATTACTTATTAAAAAAAAATATCAAAAACTTTATAAAAAATGAGGTTTCCTCTGATGTTGCTTGAAAGGAAGTAACTAGTTCTTTTATTTCAAAGCTAGTGATTTTTCTGAAGAGTTTTGTGCTGTGCTGACCTATCTCTGCAAACACTAAAGATACCAATAACTAATACTGAATTCTATCTATTAAATACTAAATAATAAATACAAATAATGAATATATTTTTAAAAGAAAACTTAATTGAGAATTATTGAAAGAAAAACATCATTCACAAGGTGTAATTATTCAAAGGTTTTTGTAGTGTTAGAACTGTGTTCCACAAAAAGAGTACCCTCATAGATCTGGAGCTTCCAGGCCTCACATGAAATAAACACTATCTTATCCAAAAAAGTGGTGTTAAATGTATGAAAATGGTCCTCGGAATTGAATGCAAGTTATCGCCCTTATCAGCTCAATAAAACAGATTAATTTATCAAGCCAAAGTCACAAGACATGACAGAGTGTTCTGAGCACCAGCACAGCTCCTCCTTGCTGAGGTAAGATGGCTGTCATACAGAAATATTCAGATTTTAATATAAAAATTCAGAAATTAGATCTTTTTATTTCAGAAAGGCAGCACAGTGAAGGCACTGTGGTCTGACTAGCAATGACTGTGTATTCAGACAGCTCGAGATTATACCTTTGATAAGTTAAATATGCTTTCGTCTGTGAAGAGTTGAGATTCAAACAGTCTGAAACAACAGACAAGTCATCGGCATTTCAGGAAGCTTAGTCTGTGGGAGGACAGGAAAGAATAGAAACAATGACATAGCCTTCCTTGATCTTTTTGTGGACTTCTATGGAAATGAAAATGTATGTGGATATCATGAAAACACATGCAACTGAACTCTGCAGACTTAGAAAACAAGTTCATGAAAAATTCTGAGATTACAATTGACAGTACAGCTAAGAAGTCTACTGAATGAAGCAGCTTTTCATAGAATCATAGAATGGTTTGGGTTGGAAGGGACCTTAAAGATCATCTAGTTCCACTCCCCCTGCTTTGGACAGGGTTGACAACCACTAGATCAGGCTGCCCAGGGCCCCATCCAACCTGGTCTTGAATGCCTCCACGGATGGGACATACACAACTTCTCTGGGCAACCTGTTCCAGTGCCTCACCACCCTCTGGGGGAAGAATTTCCTCCTAAAATCTAACCTAAATGTCCCTTCTCTTAGTTTAAAACCATTTCCCCTTATCCTATCACTATCTTCCCATATAAAAAGTCACTCTTCCTCCTGTTTATAAGCTCCCTTCAAGTACTGGAAGGCCACAATGAGGTCTCCCTCTCCTCTTCTCCAAGCTAAACAAGCCCAGCTCCCTCAAACTTTCTTCATAAGAAAGGTGCTCTCTATAACTGTGTTTCTCTGCTTACCAAAGATGCTGATTATGTTTTCTGTTTACTGTGCACTAAAGAGAAGAGCAGAGGCACTGTATTAGCTGTAGCATTAAAAGAAGATTCTGACTAATGTGGTTTTGCTGCCATTTGGATTTATGGTGAACTATAGCTTTCTGTATGTCTGAGCATGCTATTAAGTCAGCATGATTATGAGTGACCAACATGACATAGCTGATAAAAAGTAAACATAGAAATGTAGTTTTAGGATGCATTAGGTATTCATATACAAAGTACATGTAAAACCTCCTCTGCAAGATTATCTTATATTCTCTTCACTCACACTGAAGAAAAAAGAAATCATATGGAAACAAGCATGCATAGGAGTCTTCAGTGGAGGATAAAAACTTAAAAGAGACTGCTTTGCATAAGGAAGGAGACACTATATGATTGACTGTGATTAATGGGAAAGGAAAAGAGGTATTAAAGACCAATGCTAATATAAGACCAATAGGTTGTATGTATGTCTGCATGACTGCAGTTCAAGCCTACCTTTCCCATCCTGTTTTCCTCCAAAAGATGCAATTCTCCTATTGTGGTCTTTCTGAGTATTTAAACAAACTTATTTATTAAGTCAAATATGCTTTAAATTTTCAAAGTTAATTTAAGAGTCATGAACAGAATTAACTTTGTTGACTTATCTGGAGGACAAGAGTTTGGAACAGAATGGGAGGTTCAGGAGAAAGATTTAAGAGAAAAGAAAGATCAAGTAGTGAGTTACTGTTTTAAAATAAAAATTGAAAATGCCAAAGCCATGGAAACAGATCCTTTTATGTATTTTAATTTTCTTCAGTCTCTGATACAGAATATCTTAATTTTCTATCTCATTTACAAATAATGCTAAAATAATATAATTCCTACCTACTTTTAGTTGGTTTATTTTGAATCTGAGCAATATATCAAAATTTTATGTGGAAGTCACCTAATTCAAAGAAAGTTGATTCTCACTGCAGTTGGCATTCTGGTACATCTTGAAGACAAATTCTTATTAGCTTATTGGAAAAGATTCATTCTTTTGAAATGCCATAGATTTTGGTATTTTTCTTCCCGGCTCACACATACTGAAGTAAGAGGGAAAGTGGACCTTTCAAGTCCTAAGAAGGCTTACATTCATACCATGAGCATGATAATGAGCTTTTGTCCCTCAAAAATCTTCTCGTCATCAGATATCAATTAGAAAATTGCATAGTAAATATGCAATATGTTTACTTTTTGGAAGTCTCTTTTATTCCAGATTTTTTTAAAAATATGTGAAATATATCAAAGATGTACTATACAATGCATCCATTCGTTTGAAAAAATAAAAATCACAGAATTACTGATTCACAAAATGCTTGTGGGAGAAGATTGGGTTCGAGACCATCTGAGGAGCCTGAAGGTGCACAAGTCCACAGGACCAGATGAGGTGCAACCGTGGGTCCTGAGAGAACTGACTGATGAAGTTGCCAAACCACTGTCCATCGTATTTGAAAAGTCATGGCAGTCTGGTGAAGTTCTCACAGACTGAAAAAGGGGAAACATAACCCCAATTTTTTAAAAGAGAAATAAGGAAGAGTTGCAGTCAACGGCTTGATGTCCAAGTGAAGACCAGTTACAAGAGGTGTCCCGCAGGGGTGGATATTGGGATCAGCACTGTTTTACATCTTTGTCAGAGACATGGACAGTGGGATTGAGTGCACTCTCAGCAAGTTTGCCAACAACACCAAGCTGTGTGGTTCATTTGACACGCTGGAGGAACGGGATGGAATCCAGAGGCACCTTGACAGGCTTGAGAGGCGGGCCTGTGCTAACCTCATGAAGTTCAACAAGGCCAAATGCAAGGTCCTGCACGTGGATCAGGGCAACCCCAAGCATGAGTACAGGCTGGGAGGAGAATGGATTGAGAGCAGCCCTGAGGAGAAGGACTGGGGGGTGGTGGTGGATAAGAAGCTCAGCATGAGCCGGCAATATGCACTCGCAGCCCAGAAGGCCAATAACCGAATCCTGGGCTGCATCAAGAGAAGTGTGGCCAGCAGGTCGAGGGAGGTGATTCTCCCCCTCTACTCCGCTCCCGTAAGGCCCCACCTGGAGTATTGCATCCAGTTCTGGGACCACCAACACAAGAAGGATATGGAGCTACTGGAGCAAGTCCAGAGGGCCATAAAAGTGAACTGAGGGCTGGAAAAAATCTCCTATGAGTACGGGCTAAGAAAGTTGGAGCTGTTCAGTCTGGAGAAGAGAAGGCTCTGGGGAGACCTTATAGCAGCCTTCCAGTACCTGAAGGGGGCCTGCAGGAAAGCTGGGGAGGGACTTTTTACAAGGGCAGGTAGTGACAGAACAAGGGGAAATGGCTCTAAGCTGGAAGAGGGTAGGTTTAGATTAGATATTAGGAAGAAATTCTTGACTGTGAGGGTGATCAGACACTGGAACAGGTTACCCAGGGAAGTCATGGATGCCCCTTCCCTGGAAGTGTTCAAGACCAGGCTGGATCAGGTGTTGAGCAACCTAGTCTAGTGGAAGGCACCCCTGCTCATGACAGGGTGGTTGGAACTAGATGATCTTTAAGGTCCCTCCAACCTGTATTATTCTATGATTCTATGTTAATTTCTTCTCCTTCCATGTTCCAGAAAGTTACTTCTAGTTGCATATAACTGGATCCAGAGATCCTTTAAAGTCAAAGTTTAAGTCCATAGGGGTATTTTTGATAGATTTTAAGTTAATTGTCAAATCAGATACAAATTTCTGCAAAAAAAAAAGTACCAGTTTGACCTAAGAAATAGGTGGTTAAGTGGTTGTTAATGATAACAAATGTGTTCAAGAGTTTCATTCTCTTGTCACTCTCTTCCCATCCATGTTTATGTCTAAGAAATGATGGTGTGCACAAGCTGTTAAACAAATAGGAAGGCCAGGAACCTGTGTTAAATGATGTTGTGCTCTTCTCTAGTGCAGTCAGTTTTCTCAGTAAGAAAATATTATGCTGGTTGGACAGTGCCTCTATTCACAATTTTATTTTCAGTTACCACATCTGGATTGCATTCAGCAGTGTATTTTGTTTTCAACTAGTGTCTTAGGTCTACTTATTCAATGAGTAAAAACAAACCCAAAAAACCTTAATATTATGTCAAACAAAATCACATTTCAGGAGCATTACATTGTAGGTTCTCTTCAAAGGAGCAGCTATGAGAGGCTGTGATTTTTGTTAGGTGAGCACTTGATCAACTGTCAGAAAGAGAAATCACATCAATACCAACCGTCTTAATAGTCTGACATGCACTGACATTTTTCACAGAACTTTGGTGAGGGATTATGATTTTTTCCTAGATTTGGCCCATTCAGACTGGTAACAATGAGTCAAGAAATCTTTGTAGATAAATTGATCAGGTGAGTGAGTAATGTGGATGAGGAGTAATGTGGATTAGTGCAGGAAAACCCTACAGTATAGACCAGACTGTGTTTTCCTGTCTGAATTCCAATAGGGCTGGAGGACAACTTTCATCAGTTTACAAGGCTGTACAAAAAGACTTGCTCCTATGAGTGGCGGCTCAGTAATGATCCAGTGCTTTCTCTGGCAGCCATATATTACATGGTAGGTTTTGTGCTGTGGGACTCTTTCAGAATCTTATTTTCCTGCGTCCCTTCTTACATCTCTCAAACAAAAGTTTGAGAATCTTTTCTAAAAGTCCTGTGTCCTAACAGCAAGTGTTAAACAGAATAACCTCAGAACAGCCATGAGAAGTGGCTTTTTCATTAAAACAACTGCAATTCCCTGCTACTTGTATAAGTTTATTATTCCATTATTGACGTTGGCCAAGATCCAGGTCTATTGTACCATTTTACAAAATATGCTACAAAGTGGTTTTGCTGCTACAATAAAGTGCATCTGTCACCCCAATTATGCAAAACAAGTGGTTGACTGCAAAACTACATCAAAAACTGAATTAGGATTTTTCATCCATTTATACAAGAAATGCCAACATGAAATACACATTTATTATACTATACTAGGGAGTATACTACTAATACTACAGGAAATTAGACCCTTATTGCTGTATCTGAATGCAGTTACCATAATAGAAAAACCATTTTTATTATTTTGGCCAATATGCAGGTGCCATTAACAATATCACACAGAATGAGATATGGCTTTGAATAAGCTGTATCTAAACACATGGCTTATTCAAAGCCATATTCAGGCCATTCAGATATGGTTTATTCAAAGCCATATCTAAACTTAAGTCTGAAAGAATTTTTTTGCCCTATCAATTTTATCAAGGGGACAGATTCTGGTCGTGTTTTACATATTGGATAACAAAGTGTTTCATGGATATCCTCACTGATATCAGTAGAATCGTAGAATCATCTACTCGTTAGGGTTGGAAGGGACCTTAAAGATCATCTAGTTCCAACCCCCCTGCCATGAGAAAGCAAGGAAGGAGAGAGCCATCAGGAGACCATTTTCTTAAACAAAAAAGAGCATTGACGAATGAGGACAGAGGAGGGCAGGAGACAGAAAACTTCAGACAACCAGAGCAGCAAGGAGAAGAGAAGCAGGAGGTAAACAAAGTTCCCCACAGCCCATGAAGGTTCAATGGAGGAGCAGATACCCATGTGTAGGCAATGGAGGACTCCACACTGGAGTAGAAAACTGTGCCCTTGTAGGCCACAGGAAGGATCTCATGCTGGAAAGAATGGCATAGATTAATAGGCTGTAACCCTCATTCCCCGCCCCCTGGGCTGCTGTTGGGGAGAAGGCAGAGAAATTGTGAGCAAAGTAATTTGAGCCTGTGAAGGAGGAAGAGGTGGGGGGAAGGTGTTTTAAGATGTGGTTGTTATGTCTCACTATCCTACTCTGATTGATTGGCAATGAATTAAATTGACTTTTTTCTTCCTCAGATCAAGTCTGTTTTGCCCATGACCAGAACTGGTGAGTGAGCCGTCCCTGTCCTCATTTCAATCCATGAGCCCTTTGTTGTGTTTCTCTCCCCCTCTTACCAAGTGTAAGGGAGTGAGTGACAGATTGTTTGGTCTTATCTGAGGCTGAAACCACCACACTGTGTTATTGCCCTAAACATGAGTCCAGCAGTAAATCCACGTGTTTGCCAGGTATGCTTCACTTCTCATGAGGGAATGCACAGCCAAGATTATAATATCATGAAGGTGAGACAGAACATTCCTGGATTCTGCTTTCTCCTTCTCAAGTTGTTTATTCATTTGACTTTGAAATATTCCTTGACATTATCTTTCAGCAGTGCTGAAACACAGCCCCAGGATTTCCCCCTTTCAGTAAATAAACATATTTTAAGTAAGCATTAATTTGGAGATGACTTCCTGCTCACTTGCTCCCTTTCAGCATGTATGAACCTCACACTCTTTACTATACCGTGTTACAGCTACAACAGGAAGGCTGGAGAAAATATCTTTGTCGGCATAGTTTTTAACTTGGCAGAAAAAGATGTTTTTAAGGGGGTAGGAAGCACATTTTGAATTCCCTAATGATCAGGAGGTCAGTGAATGCAGCTCTTTAATGTCTTGTACAAATATAAAATAAAGAGTCAAAGATTGACTTTCTCCACCCTTACTCACAGTTCTCCTTACTATCAGTGGGCAGCACTACCTTCCCTAACAGTGCTTTTAAATTAATACAGCCACAATGCATGTTTACTGCTGAATTCAATATGGTGAGTGTTTGTAAGGTTTATTCTGAGCATTCTTCATCCTCAGGCACTGAAATTCCTACTTTGTGAATGCTGAACAAGCCCAAATGCTAAAAAGAAGCCAGGACACTGTTGAGCTTTGCAGAACTTGAAACCCTGGAGTACTTCACCATCTAATGCTTAACTCTTACATGCTCAGGCACTTATATGGTTAGGCATAGGGGGTTTTGTGGGCATCATTTTTAGACTCACATTCCTAAATTCCATCAAAGTTGCACTCTAGTTGCCCAAGTACTTTTTTCAGATCTAGCCATTTACCAAGTACATATGAAAAATGAAATATAAATTAAAGACACAAATACTGGGAATGGGAATCCCACACTAAAAGTAGAATAAGACTGTTAAAATGCATCATAAATGTCAGTGAACAGCTCACTTACTATATTTTAGCATTGAATTTGGACATGACAGTTGTCAAGCCACAGATTCTGCCAGTCACACATATCCATTATTATTACAGGCTCATCTATATCCCTGAGTATTTCTGGCTTTCTGGCACACAGAGTGTTAAAACACAAATGTTAAAAAAGTGGGGCATTTTATTGAAGTTATTTACAAATTCTAAACTTTGATTTCTTGCCTTTTTGGTTATGGCCACATGGCCCATATAGTAAGATGCAATAAAGCTGATCTTGCACAGTGAGGAAAAATAGTGCGTGCTTCAGAATGTATTACTTTAGGAATCATCTCTTGGAAGATGTTATTCTCTGGATAAAAAGGAAAATAACTTTAGCCACAGTGAAACAGGCATCCAGGCTTATTTTACTAAGCATTATGCTCAGCTTTGTAAAAAAGCAATATTGAAAATAATAACAAGCATTTCTCTGGTCTGTGGTTTCTATTTACTCCAGTACATAGTGCCTTCTCCAAATTAACTTTGTTACAAGGGAGGGAGAAAACTGGAGAACAAGACAACTCACTAGCAAACCTCCAAACAACCACTTAGCATGAGTAAATTATGAGACATGATTAAGCAACAGCAAAGGTCATAGACTTTTAAGGTATTTTAGTTATCACAAAATGTGGCCATTGACATAGCAAATGAACTGGCTATATAAACCTATCAGTCATAACTCCTACTATGTGCTTCAACCAGTTCCAGGGCCACAATCTTTTTGCAATACTTGGATTTAACAGGAGTAATAGCTGTTGTCATTTGATCTGATCTGATCTGATAGACAATATTAAACACATACATCCTTTTCACCTGAGATTAAGTATGTGGGGGAAATACTTTATGATATAAAACAAAGACCGTTACACTTTATACATGTGCTTCTTGAAAAAATGCTTTGTTTTATATACAGCTATGAAAACATGGTATTACTAAAAGAGACTGCTGAGTGAAAAGACAGGCACTAGTTTTCCAAGTGTTTTGCAGAAAAAATGCTCTCCTATACAGAAGTCCCTGGACTACCTTATCCCTCCATCATCGTGAAATCTTTTGGGCTGAAGGATAGGGAGATCTATGAGTTTAGCTTGCCTTACCTCAAAAAAACCCTGGCTGAAGTCCTGCAGCTTAGACACTTAAAACAAAAGCAGTTGAAGTTCATACAGGTTCAAAAATCTTTAATTGCTTTGCTTTTTTGAGTGAAAAGAAAATTGAGTGTAAAGTATTCAAGACAGCTAGTAAATCTACCTTATAACTTTATTTCCTTAGCCAGGAAGCAATTTTAAATGAAAAAGAAGATGAGTTTTAAATGTCCTTATATTCCTTTGAGCTGTAATTCCCTTTTCCTAAATATATTTCTGCCCTACTATCTTCCTGCATATTGAATAAAAGCAGATTATTAAAAAAAAAAAGGCAAAAAAAAAAAAAAAGCAAAAACCAAAAAAAAAAGCAAAACCAAAAAGCAAAGAAAATTTATGTATTTTTTAGAACTCAGTTAAGGGACAAAAGGATACCATATAATTTATTTTGCTGTTAAAAAGCCAATCAAATATTGGGATTTGGAATTCCAAAAATTCTTGACAACAATGGAATATAAGATCTTAGATAGTCCAAAATTGTTCATGTCAAAGCTTTCAATACAAAATATTGTTTCAACAATGTGAGTAACAAAACAAAATATCATAGTCTAGCAATTCGTGAACAGGACTAGACCAGTTTTGACAAGAACATTATTCATAGCAAACTGTTAATTGAAGTACCACATTAGCAGTCAGTCAGTTCTGCAATCATATTGGATGTCACAGCAAGATTCTGTGTTTATTTTTCTGTGTAACTTCTTATTTCTTTTGATTTTTTTTAATACCAAGAAGTACAGAAAATGGCATTACCTGATAATGCAGTCAAATATTCACAAATAATTTCAAATACAGAAAAAAAAATCATCCTTTTTCATCAGTAATTTCGTATTTGGTTTACAGGACAGATTCTCCTTCATTTATTGCACTGTGGATCCATGATTCTCTTTTCCTATATTGAAATATTGAAGAAAATGTAAGCTCACATTACAATCTGAGTAGGGTCAGAACTCCTTTTTATTTAAACAGTCTTTCTGAAGCACTTGATTTTAGTGTGATACTCATCAAACTACAATTATCAACAGGGAGTTACATCCTACATAGCACTTTCTAAATGCAGTTTTCTTAGGTAAGAGCATTAATGGCAGTATCAGCAGCAAAAGCTCCTGGCACTGTGCTGGATTGGGTACACGCACAGAAGGAGACGTCTTCTCAAACAGAATTTATGCTTATCTTTGGATTAATTTGCATAATACTAGTGGGATGCTTATCACAGCTTGAGAACTCCAGCCCAGACCCATCTTTATTTTTGGATGACACTGCTGTAAGACTCACCTTAGTCATGTCATAAGAGGCAAAGACTGTGTCTCTGATGCTTGGTGCCTGACTGGGTATGCAGTCCTCGCCCATTGCAAGTGCAAAGCAAAGTGTGCTAGCTTAAAACATCTCTGCTGAGCTGAATAACTGAATCAGTCTGGACCAGGTGTGCACCCCCATGGTTATGGATACAGCAAAGGGGAGGCTTGCATTATTAAGTGAAATATTTGTGGCATAAATATGCTAATCTACCCTACTATGGGGAAAAATTAATAGAGGTGATAATGATCATCATCTTAGTTGCTCATATTGCTTAAAAAAAACAAAACAAAACAACCTTGAGTGGGATTGTTATTGCATTTTAATTGCTATTTATGAGTTTTATTGATTTTATGCTGACATACATCGAAGACAAAATAGATATACTCTAACTGCTAACATTTAAAATGGAAAATAATGGTTGTTAGCTGCAATCTAGGGTATATTACAGCATATCAGGAGATTTCTTAGTTAATCATTTTTTTTTTCTTAGCCACGTTCAGAGGTCATTCAATGCTTTCAAAATTTGCAAGCTTACTGCAGACCAGTCCAAGGTTATATAACTCTCCAAACATAATTGTTCTGTGTACAATATTAGCTAACAAGTAATTATAAGTACTAGCTGCTCCCAGATGATAATATGCTTAGGAAATTAATACATTTGGACTTGTCAGTTTAGATTAAATTATTTGAGAATTGCCTGATTTAAGACAATGCCAAAAGAGAGTGATTCGGATACAAAAAATTGTATAAGATGTGCTGCTCTTAAAAAGGAATAATTTAAAATGTAAATATTTTTAAATTCACAGTTCTCATGTTAATTTGTCTCAGAATATGGATCTGAGAAAACATTATATTGATAACATTTTGATAAAGTACTGAAAGCTCAATTCTCAGAGCACATGCCAGGTGGCAGAGGAGTTACATGATTTGCATCTATTTTTAACTAAATTACTACTTTGAAGTCAATAATTGTATAGCCATCTTGGATACCAAAAGAAGCCTCTTCTAGAATCTGATCATGCTTAATATCCACTTACTTTCAAAATAATGGAAGTCTTTTCATTTAAGATGCTCTGTCTTCAAAGATTACTTTCTTCAGTACATTGGATGCTTGGGGTTTTTTGCCCTTGAGTTTTAAAAGTCTTACAACACTTTTTTTCCTAACTAACTCTTGTATTACAAAGGAAAACTAATCAATAACTACCTAGGAAATAAGAAACTAAGTACCAAAGAAAGAAGGATCTTCAGGATGCAAAGAAGAATAGGAGCCTGGTAACTTGAACTCCTGATATTTTGTAAACAGTAAAAAATTTCTAGGGCAGGAACTTGACAATTGAGTTGTTAAAATTATTAAGGTGACATTTTAGTGAAAGATCCAGTACTGATTTTAGCCCTGAAGACATATCTCAGAAGTGGAAGCTGTCATGACTCTAAGTTATTTGAGAAACCTTTCAGCTTTGGGATGTTTAATGGTATCAACCATCACTGTAGCAGGACAAGTAACACCAGACCATAATCCCAATTATGCTCAGAGTTTCAACAGGCACCAGATTTTCCCCAGAGCTCCAAAACTATATACAAGTACCTGTATGTTGCACAGTGCCTTCACACCTTAAAGACAAGCTTTATTTGGACTCTTTACTATTCTTGCACCAGCTAATTTCACTAGGATTTTAAAGAACATTGTATTTATTTGGATTTTGTACCAAGGTAAATGGGACTGGACCAATAAGTAACCATAACATTTTTGCCACAAGATATGTAAACATATGACAACATTTTATCATGAGGTATCTTTTCTCCAGAAGGCAACCTGAGAAAGGTGGAAAGCCAATGAGAACATTAAATTTAAGAATGTGTATTAATATTTTTTTAATTCTTCTAGTACATGAAGACTTGCATAGTGTCTTTCGAAGATACATAAGTTAATTTTAGAAGGTACATATTCTGCACCAGAAAAATTCTCCTTGCTAGTATTTTTTCCTGTCCCAAAACACCTTCTTTGCTTTATCAGTTCTCCCCCTGTAAGCTCAGAAATATTATTTGTTGCACTATAACTCCATGTTTTTTCCAGCTGTATCCACAAAGAGGTTTGGTGTTCCTGAACACCCTTGTGTTGAATAATTCTCCTTCACATTAGATTTCGGAAAAATGAAAAACCTCTGCCATTTAGGGCAGTATCTTAAATAACTTCATCCCAACAAAACCTGTTGTTTTAGAATAGATATAATTACAGTATCAAAGTATTTTTCTTGATGAATTTGCTTTCTCAATATTCAGAGACTTCACCTTTACTCAGAAAAAGAATGGAGTCAGATGAGCTATAAAAACTGGTCAACTTTCATGGGTGTCCTGGCTTTTAGCTGAAATGGAGCTGGGTTTCTTTTTCAGTAGCTACAATAGTGCTGCATTTTGATTTCAGCCTGGGACTTGCTATGAGAGAGACACTGATAACACACCAGTGTTTACATTTTTGTCACTGGAAGTGAAGGACTTTGTGTTCTGTTAGTCCAGAAGCACAAGATCTAAGGGGGGTGAGGAATATTTAAATCAATAAACTTAATTGACATATATGCCAGTGGGGTATTCCATATCATATCACATCATGTCCAGTATATTAGTGAGGGTCTCTTCCTCTTTTAGCTCTCTCTGGCTTTTCGCTCGGGTTCTCGCAAAAATTCCGGGATTACGGTTTCGGTTTGGGCTTGTCGCTCCTCCGGGATCATTATCTGGGGACAGACCGGGCTTGGTCAGCGGAGGGGGGTAAGCACTAGCATTGGGTGTCACTCCTGTGCATATTTTGTTACTGTTATCATTATCACTACTATTTTAATATTAGTATTATTTTAAGTTTTCTCTCTATTATTAAACTGTTCTTATCTCAACCTACAAGCCTCCTCATCCTTGCCCCCCCAGTCCTCTCCCCTATCCCCTGGGGGTGGGGGGGAAGTGGGTGAATGGCTGTGTTGGCTGCTAGCCAAAGGCTAACCCCATGAAACTATCACAATGGGCAAACTGGTGGGTAGCCTTTATCTAAGGTGTTCTGGTTGTTACAAAATACAAAAAAAAAAGCTTTCTTGTATGAGACATTACCTATTATTTGTTTGTTTTTCTTGCTGAAAATTACAAAATTTGCATTTAGCTCACACTGTGAATACTTCTCTGTAGAAGTACATATGCCCCTGTAAACTTCATTAGGCATAACACTCTAGTAGATCTATACACATTCTTTAAGTGCTTCTTAGTTCCACTGGATTGAACTTTCAAGTCTTTTCTCTTTGATGCATCTTCTAGTTGCTGGTTCTTGTTAAAATCAACTCAAAAATACTGTGCTAGAGCCTTCATACCACAGAAAGGCTCTAATATACCAGGGGATACGTGCTAACACACTACAGGAGTTACTGATCTACTCAATTTCCTGGGTATCCTCAAATTAGTTGCATTCTTTGCTTTACTTCCTCCTTTAAAACATGACTAATGACAATGCCACATCCATCTGGTTAAAGTTTTGAGCCCTTTTCTAAGGATGGACATAACTTAGTTCTTGTAGTAGTCACCAAACTGTTCTCCTAGTGCCTTAGCCATAAACAAACCGTACTGTCACCTACTCTTCTCCCTTTCAGAAATGATCTCCAAAGGAATATGCGTAAAGGAGAATTGCATCACTGCACTTTTACCTGGTTCTGATCCTGAAAAGAGACCTCTGTTTTTTCTGCATCCTCTTGGTCCTTGAATTCAGCTGGTTGAGCTATGTACAGTTTATAAATTATTGTACAGCTCACTGTACAAAAGTAACACCATTATCAGCAGATAAGTAGACCCAGATACTTAGGCCCACATAAAGTGTTTAAAAGTTCCTTATTTACAGTAGAAAATTATTTTTATTGAAAGCAATAGAAGAAGAGTTTGCAATGGGATCTTCGTCTATTTTAAAATTCACTGCTATACATAGAGTTTGAAGGAATCAGTCTCTGATAAGGCTACCCCATAAATAGCTGACAGGCAAGAGAAAATTTCTATCAATACAAAATTTGTAAAGGGCAGACAGAGAATCATTGAAGCCAGGAAAAGAAGATTTGAAGCTTTTAGCTGCCTGAAAAAAATTATATTCTTAGTGAGACAGGTGAATCTAACACTCGTTCACTAATAACATGGAAGGCAATACCTCAATACAGTATCACTGCACAAAGTAATATATCTTCACTCAGAATGTGTTCTGAATATCAGAAATCTAAGAAGTATAAGATGGCAATCTGCACGACAAAGCACGGAGCACATTTTGCTGAGGAAACTTGCAGTTCCTGGTGGTGTGGTTTGTAAGCCCACATTCACACTGATAAACTCTTATTGATATAACTAATCATACCTATCCCGTCAACATTGCTATCAGTCTAGCCTTGAGTTTAAAGCTAATAGACAAGATTTTCTGGCATGCTTGTAACTTCTAAAGACAGATTTTTCACTGGACAAAAGAAACTTTACATGTAGAGTACAGGACTCTGTTTTGGCAATATGCAGTTTTCCTGAACAAGCACAATTCCACTTGGACTTGGTTTCACATACTACATTTTTAGCCAAGTTTGTAGTCTAATTTTGTGAGAGAAACACAATTAGGTATTTCCCTTGAAACAGGCAGCTGTTAGTTCAATACAAGGTTTCTCCAACGAGTGTTAATGTTATTGAGGAGAGAAAATATCCTTTAAAAGTGCGAGGAAGATACACAACAGAAAGGGAGTTATTTCAATACTTAGAATTAATAATAATAAATAATGAATAAATTGTTATTTCAGATTTACCCATATCACTGTATCTGGTTCATTCATTTCAGATAACAAAGCACATCCCCTGTCCAGCACTTGCAGGTGCCATTCAGATCTTTAGAGCAGCATACTATGAATATTTTATAAAGTTAATGAAGCATTTTTCTCCTTCCACAGCAAGAAACTATTCTTGTACTAAGAAAAGGAAGAGGCATTCAGTCAAATTTTAGAGCTTTCAGCTGAACCAGTTGTTAAATAAGCATAATCTATAGGTTTCACTCTCTGCTGGTTATTTTAGCTTAAAAAAACAGCCAACCCATTATAGTGTTTGGAGAAAATGCACAGTAGAAGGCCCACAGATGGTGCTAGAAGCTGCTTTTGGTTCTGAAGTAGATTCAGAAGCTGCCTTCTGGACTTTCAATGTATGACAAAACAGAGAGTTGGAAACTACAGTAGGCTGGATTCTTTTAGCTACAACTAAAAGGGATCTGAGTCACTCTGTACCATTTTGAGTTCATGAAACATGTTGTCAGCTTACACAGAAGTCCATCTTTTCATCTAAGCAAATATAGTTGCGGCAAACGAGCAGAGTCAAGGTCACGATGTGAGGGAGAAATCTTGTATTCAAGGTCCCACATGGAGCCTCACTTTGGGAGTACACAGAAGATTTCCATACAAATGAGAGGTAAACTAATACATGAGGGTTAGTGTTAACATCTGTAAAGGTGTTACAATTATGCAATATTTCACACAGTACCAACGGCAGCCATCTTATAGCTATAAAACCTTCACAGGATGGCTTTGAAATTCTGACGCATCCACTGAAAAGCCCCATGGTATATATACATCTATAGGAGTTCCTAAGAAAGTGCAATTGGTATAGGCATTAGTGCTGAAATATGGCACTCTCTTCACTTCAAGGAATGGGTTGTGTTACACTGATAGCCTACAGGATGGGGCTGATGGGTCAGTCAAAAGAGGACAGTAATAGAAATACATATAAGGTAAAAGTTACATGAAGAAGATATTTTTTGGCCTCAGAAAAACAAAAGGGAAACTGAATATGGACCTAGGAGTAGTGACCATAGGCAGGGAGCTGTTTCTGTGCTGTTCTTCAACAGCTTTCATTATCATTTCAGAAACTCATTGCAGTGTTTGGCCACCAAAAAGATGGTCACTGAGTCCTCCAACCTTAGTGTTGACAGTTGAGTCAGTGCATTGCCAGGAAGGGAATGGAAATCGTGGGACCACAGTGAGTGGCTTGAGGCAACAAGCTTAGGAAAGGTAAGATGCCTACCAACACCCTTGATATTTATGCTTTTACTAGTTACAGGAGCTGAGAACAGCAGTCCAGAAAGAGAATTTTGACAATGATGAGGTAAAGGAAAGGCACTGGACTTTTGATAGTGTTGCTATAACGGAGGGTGAGGCAGAACAGAGAGAGCTCTTCTGGCATGAAGGAAGCTGCACTCAACCCGGTTTGCGGTTCAAACATTGATCAGGAGACTGCAGCTGTGTTTACTATTTGGGACACAGTCTGTTCTCTAGGCCTGAAAACCAGTGGCACAACACAGCATGTGTCTGTATGGCCCGTGCAATCTCCCAAACCAGGGCAAAGCACGGTCTAAGACAGAACAAGTTGGCACAGGCCAGAATTGTGCCAAAGAGCTTATGGATAATGATGCTTAAGTGCTTAAATTGTGCCATGCCATGGTGATTTTATTTACAATAGAAGTAGTTCGTGAGACTATCTTAGAAAGCAGGAGGAACAACTCTACTGTGCTATGCAAGACATTACTGCTATGGCAGGGAAATATGACATCTGAATACAACTATGAAATATACTTGCAAGTGCAACCATAACTGTAGTACTTGAAGTGTCTGAAAACTTATGGAAACAAATTCCTTTAACTGTGTGAAAAATAATCCCTTACACTGGATGCCAGGTGAGTGGTAAATAGCAGACCACTATAAAAACTGTCTATGTCATACTAACATGGGACTTTATCATAGCATAATTGTTTGGAAGAAGCACTAGTTGGGATTAATTTTTTATATATTATGAATATACAATATTATTAATATATAATAATATGAATTATAGAGTGAAAACATTCCTGTAAATTTCTGTAATTATCATATGGAGAAACTGTAATTTTCTATTGGATTGAAGTGGTAAATTCAGGCTTTGCAGGTTTTTATAAGTTGAGAAGATTTGTGGCATCTTTCAGGAAGGTATGCTGCTGGCATGTTCTTCTGGTAATGCAGAAGAGCTATATCATTCAGGTAAATCACTGAGAACTGACTCTGAATTCTCAAGCAGTTTACTAAACTAGAGATTATCCCTTGTTCTGAAGATGAGTGATAGTAAATAAGAAAAGTGAGAAGGCAGTAACAATCTCTCTATCAGAGAGCATCCAAGACAAGCTTAAGCAGATTTTGATGAGTTTGTTTATAGGAATCTGGATGCTACTCCTGGAATTAAAGGAGATGCATCAATAGAAGCCAATTCGTATCACTATTTCACCAGCACAGTTTCCGAGATGAATGAAACAGCACATCACAAGATGGTAATGAACTTTAAGCAAGACAGTACTCCTGCCTTACAGCAATTCAAAGCAAGACATATTACCTTTTTGGCCCCAGGGTGGCTATTTGAAGATTATCTATTCTTTGAGGGTCAGGTAAGCCCATAGCAGTTCTTAATTCTTGTCAATGTTAACTGCTAGTTATTACCTACATGTGCGTAAGTAATGACACTGTGAAGAAGAGAAGCTGTTAGCTCCCTCTATTGGGCAGGCTTTACTGATGTTAAGCTAAGGAACAAGAAAGCTTGTTGCTGTCATTGTCAGTTTGTGTTCAGGAGAAGCCACAGCCACCCCACAGCAGTATGCTGCTGTACACAGCTAGCAACCTTCCCCTTTCGACAGCTGCAGCTGATATACTCAGACACAAAGATCAGTAGCATGTTTGGTTACTGGTCATACAAGAGTAAGGTAAAAGTTTGAAAACACACAAAGTTGTAATCCTAATCATTTTCCTCTCTTACATAAGGGTCAGCTATATTGACCCTAGTCCTTCTAAAAACTTCCAGTGAAAGAAATGTACTAGTGTCTCTAGGCAGTCTATTCCAGAGTTACATTAGTTTTATTCATATTCAACCTGCAGATTTTTTAATGAAATTTAGTAACACATGTTTGGTTGCAATAAGATTGTCCTATTCATCAGTCTCTGACTGCTTATGGTAGTTCATTCAGATGGAGACCTTGAGGTTATACAGCAAATCCTTATAGGATGAGGGAGAGGATGACACTGCATCAATTCCCAGTTATTCCTTGAATCCTGGACAGATCTTTGCTTTTGGGAATTGAGTCAAATGCTACAAATTGTTCACAACCAATAGACCAATTAGTTCTTGTTTGTTTTTAAATTAATGCATTTAACTAGAAGGTGTTCATCAAAAATATTACTTATTTCAATATTGCCAATGAGCTTCCTACTCTTAAGTACAAAATCAGACCTTCCTGCTTCTGGGTGGACCTCAAAATTCTGGAATTTTTGTATATACTTCTACTTACATTATATGTATTATATTACATATAGAAACAATGATGTTGCTCTAAGATATGTTAATGCTGTCTGTGGTGCTTATCTCCATGGTTGTCTTCAGCTTATACCTACACTCATGCCAAAGACCCTTAGGGAGTAAATAAAGCTGCTTACACTTCCACTATTTGCCATCTTGTCTAAAGTTAATCTGGGTAGAATTTACATGGACTAACAAACAGAAGGAAATTAGTATAAATGTTAAATGAAATAAGTAAAGTAAAAAGGAATCTGAGAATTTTAATCACGTGCTTACAGAGAGATGTGCAAGCAAGAAGCAGTTTTGACTGAAGACAGAGATAAAATTTGTCAGATGTGAATGCCTCAGATTAGGCATGGATATATGCATCTCTAGGTAAATAAACTGATGATTATCTGATTTTCAGAACTGTTGAGCATGTGCAGTCCCTATTTATTTCTCTGAGAGCTAAACATATACGATATTTCAAAGAGATAAGAAGATATTTTGATTCAATGTTTACATCTTGGAGTAATACTAGCTTTTTGCTACTAAATTTATTATTTTAGCATTATCAGAAGTGGTTTAAATGACACTTCCTCACAGACAGTCCTATAACCACTAGTGTGCTGTGCTATCCCAAACTAAGTTAGTTTAAACAACTTTGTATTTTAATATTTCCTTGGTTCCTTCATACATATAGTAGGGTTGCATCTCTTCTTCCTAGGTAAACATGGAGCAGGATTGCTGACATGATAAACTGGGTAGTTGCTCTTATGGTCTTTGTTTTATAGCCCAGTTCTAGATAAAACTAAATAAATGACACTTTATATTGTCAGTCTTACTCACAGTGAGCACCCAGAGCTCTGTCTGCCTAAGGACTGAAGAAGCTGGGTTTTTAAGCACTAGCACTTCCAGTGCTACCAAAAGGAAGGAAATAATAGAATAGAAATCCTAGCAAAAAACATCTAACAACAACCCAAGAGCAACATTTCATTCCAGCAGTTATCCAGAAATCTGATTTCCTTTGCTTTGTGTCAGGCATTTAGCATTATTGTTGCTGTTAAGGGAACTTTATGATAGTGATTAAAATAAAACTTCTTGGAGGAGAGGTACCGCAAGAGACTTCAGCATCACCCATGAAGTCATTTATCTACTGCGAAAACACAGGTCCCTTATTTTATTAAACATCTCTATACAAGATCCACTTGTCATCTGGGGCCAGATATCCACTTGGCATAGTTCCATTGAAATCAATGGACCCATATTGATTTACACAAGCTGAAAATCTAAACCTCTGAGTTTATTACAGCATCACTAAAAGGGGTGATTAATTGTAGCATAGCTTCACATATAATACTGCTCAGAAACCTCTCCAGAGAGGAATAGAATATGTTATGTCTTTCTGCAAATCATTTGTTTCAAGCAAGCTCTTTTTCAGTTGTAGGGTTGTTTTGTTTTTGTTTTTGTTTTTGTTTTTGTTTTTGTTTTTGTTTTTAAATACAGATGGTAATCTTGTTCCTATATTAAGTTTACCCTGAAAATCACACCACAACAAGGTAGTGATACATAACTGCTGAAATCCTGCTTGTTACCATGTCCCAGGTACATAGTGATCCTCTTGAAAAAGAATGCACATTCTCCATTTGACAACGTCTTACAGAAGACGTGGCCTGCTTGTCCTGCAGGACAGTTGAGTCTGGGCCCCGTGTGCACCCCCAGTCTCAACCTCTGCCCCCCACCCAGGGGCTGACTGGCTCTGCCGGTGGCCAGCTCTGACACAGCGTAGCTGTCTAAGCTGGGATCAGGCTGCCAGGCAAAATGCTGTGCAAGAGAGTTACAAGAAGCCCTGTCATGGCCTCCCCCTGCTTTATTCATGCATTTAAGCTCTATCTGTTGCTCTTGGTCCTGAGCCATGCTGGAGGTGTGCCTGTGCCTGGCCTTCATCCTGGCCTGATGACTTGACCTCAGACCTGCCTTGTCACCAGCGACTTGCCTGGGCTGTGACTAACCCTGCTTACGGTCACAGGACCTGCCCTGCTCTCCTTGCTCAGGCATGGTGGAGCTATGCCCTTACTGGTGAGGACACTACCCTGCCACCTTGCTGTCACCCTGGCTCCTGGCTCGCTTTCCCTGAGGAGCAGTCCACTTTTGTTGCTTCCTGAGAAGATGAATCCTTAACTCCTTCACATATGCTGCTATTGGCAGCAGGCATAAGTGAAAGACTGTATGCTGTTGTTTTTGAAAAACAAAAAAATGTGCTTTACAGGACCATTCTTATTTAATATTAAATTTAGCATAAATGGTAAAAATTGAGCCTCTTCTTTTCTTTGTTTTGCTACACAGAAATCTGTTTACTAAAGGCTTATAATCTGAGAAGTCGAATGGCAGGGAGAAAATTGCACCCAGAGCACCACAGTCCAAGCAAAACATTTCTCTGCATTTGCTTAATTTTAGTAACAAAAGTGGGTATTGGCACGTTTCCCAAGCTATAGACCTGTCAGCTGCCATGCAGAAGTGTGAGGTATACTCAAGGGTTTACTCCAGCCTATGGTCTCCTGCAGAGTCCCTGTAGCTCACGTAGTTGCAGTGAAGTGTCCCAGTCTCTTTTCCCCACCAAGAGACACCACATGTGAAGATGCAGAGGGGCAGAGGAGTCTGGGCCCTGCACTGTAGGAAAGGTTGGGTCTTTTCTTGAAGCATCCCACACAGAAGTCACAGTAGAAGACATGCTGACCCCACTGCAGTCTCACACCATTGTTCCTGTCCTGTCACAAACAGCACAGGGAAATGAGCTGAACTGGTACAGAGGGGCAAGGATACATCTATCACAGGATCCACCTTGTTGAGTCTCCCTAGGTCAGGGAAAAAAGTGGCGGTCTGAATCAAGCCATCCTTGACTGACTCATTTTCTAATTTCCAGCTTTGTGGTAGATCTGGGTCAGGAGAGGGAAAATAAAAAAGTGAAGGTAATAAACTTAATGTGTGAGGCTACAGTCCTGTGCAGTTTAATTCTGAAAGTACAAAGCCCAAAGCCTTCTTTTAAGACTGTAAACAGTCAGTAACTGTGTAAAGTCAAAATACTTTTAACAGACAATTCTTAACAGAATTAAAGAGTGTTAAAACGACAAATTCTCTTTTCACACAGGCATTTACTACAGTGCTGCACACTCACCTTAGCAGCAGCACTAGTTCTCCCTGGAACCTTCTCTTCTCCAGGCTGAACCCCAACTCTCTCAGCCTTTCTCCATAGGAGAGGTGTTCCATCCCTCTGAACATTTTTGTGTCCTTCCTCTAGACCCGCTCCAACAGGTTCCTGTCTTTCTTATATTGAGGACTCCTGAGCTGGACACAGTACTCCAGGTGGGATCTCACCAGACTAGCCCCCTGAAATGGCAGCAGGCATGATACAGATTCATCCTAAAACACCTGTTGACATGAATGGTGCTTAAAAGTGTTTTGGGGAGTGAGGCTGGCTGCAATGTTTCCACTGGAGCCACCCAGGTCCCATGGTATGCCAGACCTAGGGCACTAAATTTTGGCAGCTCATTAGGCGTTTCAATCATGGCCAGCAGTTCTCTGAATTCTGTTTTTCTCAGTATATCAGGTTTTTTTCTCTAATCATATTGATTTTAGCAAATTGCAGTGTCTTTCTGTTGATTTTCAACTATGTACAGCAAAAACTTGAAGTGTGAGAGGAAAAAGCAAATGCATTGTGCCTCAGCAAGTTATTCTATATCATTAGACCCTTCATGGGACAGAATAGAGACTTCAGTGCTAAGAAGATATAAAAATATTATGGTTATTACAAAAATAAACAGAAGCTAAGTTTTTAAATGATTATAGAATTTACATTAATCACCCAGCAATAAAAGACCACTCAGTTGTCTGAAGCACCAGCTCTGCAATTACATGCCCATTTATTTTCAGTGTGTGGAGGGTGTAATTGCCTGTGTCCAGCTTTATCTTTAGGTCATCACAACAGACTGACCATGCCACATGCTGGCACCTGCCATCTGCAGGCTGTCCTCCCTCACCAGAGACCTGAATGCTAGCCCACTCTGCTTCCTTAATCACATCTTTATAAGGCAGAGAGCTACTAAAATCTGGTCCATTAATTAGAGGCTGTCATACAACCTCTAGCAAACCAACAACACAATCTCTATTGTGTTTCTTCCACATGTAAATAAGGTATGATTCTCCTTTACACTTTAATTTTATGAAACGTTTCAGTAATTGTATTGACAAATTATGCTAGATGTAGGGCTTCTGCATTGGTGTAAATGCATCGAAGTCAATGCAGCTAAATATTATAGCATCAGTAATTTAATTCATGATGGGAAGAAGAGAAGGGGTACTTGGATGTCTGGAGACTATGTTTCTGTTACTACTTCTCTGACCTTTTTACTCAGATTAGTGAATTATTTGCTAATACAGAATATGTAGGCAGCTCTGGGAGCTGAGAACAAAGCCCAGAGTGAATGCTTTAACAAGCCAGCCAAGAGTATTTTAACAACAAGAGTATTTTAAAGGACAGTTGAACCCAGGTCCATTCGTTCAGCCTATTGTTCTTGTGGATCAAAAAAGTGGATCACTGGCTCATCACTACAGGTAAATATTTTGACTTTAGAGAAAGGTATGACAGAAACATGCATCTTTCTGCAGTATTCCCTTCTAGTTAACTCTGAGATGTTCCTAGTTCAGTGTTTTTGGTTCAATCTTTATTACAGTAAACCAGTCTTCTATTGGATTTAGTTCATATATTTTACAGATGGTTTAGAATTTTTTTTCACCAATCAATCATGTGAAATGTTTATTCTTCTCTTTCTTTGTTGTGGGAAAACTAATACATGTTCACATAACTGGGGTTAATCTAGCATTTAACAGGCAATTTACTCTTACATTTTCTGTCTTTTTTATTATGTATAACACAAAACAGAAGGATACAGTCTATACTTATTTATATTTAGCTGTTGCCCTAGGTATGTTTAGACCTCATCTGAAGAATTTTAGGTGCATATAAAGGGCAAAATAATTTACACAACAGTTAGAAGCTTGAAATGAGATGTTTAGGGGCACACCACATAACATTTCTTTTTGTTTGGAAATCTCCTTTTTATGCAAGTCAGTAGACACTTTTGCAGGATTAATAAAAATGTGTAGCTTCAAAATTTAATTTAAAATCTGTTAAAGAAGTTGCTACCTTTACTAAAAATCAATGGACCAAATCTCATATATCTCATATGTATCACCAGGATTCCATTTAAATCAAAGAGTTGCCTTAATGTAAGTGAGGAAGGCATTTGCCCAGTGGGGATGTTCATTCAAGTAATCAGTGCAGGTTTAGGCCTATTCTTGTTAAGACTTATCAGTCACTCAGCAATGTCAGTTTAATTAATTTATTTCCTTTCAAAATGTTTCCCCATTACTGAAAGAATTCCATGGAATAAGTAAGAAAAACTACTGCAAATCATTAACATGTAAAGACAGAGTAAGTGTCTTCCCTTCGTTTCATTCCCTCTTCACTTCCAAACTGACAGCTCTGAATTAGCAAGACTATCTAATATCTCTGAAGTTTTAGACTGTATCTTCAACTTGGTGTCCAGGAAGGGCTTTGCCACGTTAAAAAGAAGTAGAGCAAGGCCAGCAGTGGAGGAGTGGAGGGAAGTAATCACAAAGAATAACTTCAGTCCTGGGGACACCTGACCTGCTTCTTTAAGCTTCTTGATAATGAATAAAGGATAATTATGTGGCAGATAAGTCAAAGCAGAAACCTGACTTTAAAGTATCTGAAATGGCACCCCCAGAGGAACTTGTCTCTCCGTCGTAGACCTCCACAGCCCCAGCTCTAGTGTCCAGGGATATTTTAAAAGTAGACTCTGTACTGAAGGAAAACACAAGAAGTCATTTAAGGACTGCAGAAAATGCCTGTCTTTGAGCTTGGTCTGTTTATCTTATAAGAAAAGAAGATTGAGATGTGACTAGATTAAGGTGTGTAAGTGCTTTCATTAGTAAAAAATACTGGGTACTGAAGGGGACTAATCTAGTAGAGAAATGCATAACAGGATTCAATTAGATGGAATAAGAAGCTAGACAATTCAAATTAGAAATTAAGCACATATTTTTACCAGTGAGACTATAGAGGAAAATGGTAGATTCCCATCATATTCAGATTTCCAAGCCAGGACTAGATGCTAGGCTGAAAGAAAAGTTTTAGTGGAACTATGGGTCTCAATGCTGCATTACAATCTGATACTTAATGGTCTGTGGTATTCAGGGGATTAGATAGTCTAATGGTCCCTCTTAACCTTAAACACTGTGAAGCTAAACTCTGTGAATCTATATCAGTCTCCAGGGATTCAGATGTAGGCTTTGCAGTGGTAGATGTCCTATCCCTGGAAACATTCAAGGTCAGGTTGGGTGGGGCTCTGAGCAACCTGATGTCCTTGAAGATTTCCCAGCTTATTGCAGGGAGGTTGGACTAGATGATCTTTAAAGGTCCCTTCCAACCTAAACTACTCTATGATTCTATGATCCCAAAAATTCTTTTAACTCAACAGTTTTGATAACTTCTTTTAAAACTGACTGATTTCTGAAAGATCTCTGTCCAGAAGACCAGGTTGGATGAGGCTTTGAGCAACCTGGTCTAGTGGAAGGTGTCTCTGCTCATGGCAGGGGGGTTAGAACTAGATGATCCTTAAGGTGCCTTCCAATTCATGCCATTCTATGATAACTTTGCTTCTGCTGAGAACTGAGGGGCTAAATATAAGCTGAATATAATTTTTATTCATAGCAATAACCATTTATTAATAATGGGATTGTTTTCTATTTTGTTATACCAGTTCTTAAAATCAATAAGATGGCTGTAATTTTATTGTATAAATCACCATATTTGTGCTAACAAGTATGACAATTAGCAGCTACAATTCACCTAGAAATAAAGCTGCATAGAGGGATGCAGAGGATGAGTATACTGATGTGATTTGCAAATGTTCATTAATTGAACATCACCAGAGCACTGTGAAGTGAGTAAATATTATTACCCTGATTTCACAGACATTTTCCCATCTAGGTGAAGTGGCTTGTGCAAAGATATATATATATAATTTTTTTAAAAAAGACAATGGAAAAAAAGACAATGGAAAAAAAGAGCATTAAAACCCATATGGGAAACTCTGGCCCTCTCAAAGTCATTTGCAGATTTGGGGAACTGAACTTTCAACCTGGTTTGTAGCTCAGCTTAAACCTAAATCAGTCTTAGGCACAGTAAGATGTTTTTCATTCATTTTGTATCTGATCTGAAAACTTGTACCAAAAGAAGTATAATGATACTCCCAGGCTTATTTATTTCCTCCTTTTTCTGCATTATGTCTTGTTTGACAATCACACTGAATTACCAGATGGAAAAAACTCTTTACTATTTGCCCACTTTATATTTTTAATATTTTTCCTATGAGTGTAGAGTGCACTGAGATTAAATTCTGCTTACAGAAACATTTGAAAACCCATAAGAAAAATATGCAGGGAAAACAAAATCAGACCTTTATTCGTAGTACTACAGTTGACTTTAGGTTCATTCTTCAGCTGAGTAACCTGATGTTAAGATTTTCTTTGTACACAGAAAAAAAAGTAAAAATGAAGATGTTATACGAATTAAAAGTGATTAAACCTAAATGATAATAATAATTTTGTGTGTAAGAAATAAATTGTGTAACTTGTAACAGTTTTTAACTCTATTTTATTGAAACTCATACCAGGGAAGTGGGAAGTTATCTCAAAAAATTGACATAGGCTATTAAATAGTTTTTGATCTGTTATAAGTTATTTGCAATCCAATTTTGGCTAGAGCTACTGAGGGGAAGGATGAAGACAACTGAATGTAGCATGGATTCAATGTCATCTTTTTCTACCATGTGACTGCACTCTCTCTGCCCACAGGCACTCTTGCACTGCCCACACACCTGCATGGCTTTTCCCCACCTTCAAACCAAAGAGGAGAAATGGGCAGGAAGTCATCACAAAACCATGATCTCCACCCATTTGGCAGTGAAGACCTCTCCTGCCCTGGTCCTCAGTTTCACACATTTCCTCCCCTTAGACCAGAATGCCAATGCCTTCTCTTCAGAGGAAAAACTGCAGTAGCTGAGAGGTATTGTTTCCTGATTCTACTGGCCACAAAGCTTTCCTTCCTCTAGCTCTGGACTTTCAAAGCAGGAATTATTTCCCCATCATTTCTACAGCAATTCCAAACTGAATTCTGTGCCTTTTCACTCAAGAACTATGCCAATTATCTGGGGTTTAGCAAAGTCAGCAGCAGTTTCTATTTCAGTCACTTGCAAACCATCTGAAGTCTCTCCTCCCAAGGAAATGTTATTATGCAGAAAAATGACATATGTAATCTGGAAGAAATAGATACTTTGCCTTGATTTCCCTGCAAGGTCATTTTGTAATAGCTTCCTACATTTGCAGTACTTTCCTCATACTTAACAGTAATTATTTCCTTAGACCACCTCCTTCTTCTTCAGGGACTTCTTGCAATACTTCTCTAAGCTATCCCTTTACCTCAGGTGCTTAAGTAGGTATTCTTTGAGTTCTAAAATGGATAATACACTATACAAAATGTGTCACATAGGAAACTGAGAAAGTTGAGAATAAGAAATGCAAAAAGTTAGAAAATGCCTACGAGGAGAGGAGGTTAGCAAGAATGACACTCACTCAGTCTGGCTGAAATACTGAATAAGGATGTGGATGTGATAAAACTTAGATAATGTTCATCCCAGTCAGAAAAAAAGTACATCAAATTTAAAAATCAGCACCCAGAGTACAAATTAACAGTAACACAGAGAGCGAAAATAGCATAACAGTCAATCCCACACCATGATGTCAACTGGAAGGATATGGCATCCATCTGCACAGTTGTAAAATACAAAATTAAATGGGCTATAAATCTCTTACTTTTGTTTTTCCAGCATCATATGACTATGATTCTCTAAAACAGGTGGATAAACACACATGTGTAAAGAAAGTCCTCACATTTGTTAATTTGGTAGTTCTCTGTCCTGATGCTACTGGAGTCCTTAGCAGCCCTCAAAGAAGGTCATTGACAATGACAGGTACCAATCTATCAAGGCTATTGGTGATAGGGTTGATGCTTAGCAGCCCATGGGACAGAACAATCAATACAACAATGCAGTCTCTTTTTTACTGCATAAAACTGAGAAGGCAAGTAGCTATAATCCCTTACATGTCTTCTTTAAATACAAACCTGCCTGGTAACACCAAAGGAAATAGTGACAAAAATTTAACAGCTTCCTTCCAAAAATACAGAGCCTAAAACTGGTCAAACAAAAGACAAATCACAGTAAAACATGAACACTACTGAGTACACAAGCCATGTTAGCTACAGAAAAGATGCATCACTTGAACATGATCAAAGTATGATGAAAATTATAAAGCAGTTAAACATTTCTGTATCTGGAATAATGATATACACCTACAAGATTTAGGTAAAATTTAACAAAAACAGAGTTTCTCTTAAGAAACTAAGAAAAGTCATGCAACCACAACTATAGGAGTAGCAGTGCCAACAAAGTCATTCAGTATGTAAGTGAACCCAAGTCTGTATGAAAACTAAAGTACTACAATGAAAGATATCAACTACATGAAAGCATCCTCACAAGCTGCTTTGCTTCCTGTCTGAAGGAACTTATTTGAGAAAGCAAGAGCACTGAGACCAATTCAGCAGAACTGTACTCAAGAGAAAACCAATGTATCTACCATTGTCAATCAGGGTCAAAGGCTGCATAAGTTCACATACACCCTGATAGTTCCACAAATCTGTGAGAACATCATTGACAAACTTGTAATTTCTTCACCAGTGGGTTTTCACCCATGATTTTGAAGCCATTAGTATTAGTATTAGTATTAGTATTAGTATTAGTATTAGTATTAGTAATGAAGTGCAAGAAAACTATTATTCTTAAGAAAAACATAAGACTATAAATTGTAAGTATCCCCTGAGTCTGTCAGAGACACCTCTGAAATGCTAAGTAGAAACACAGTATAACGTGAATGCGCGTTATACAAACATTCAGGATCACCACTCTGCACAACTGCCTGACTGAAGCATACAGAGAAGACACAGCAAGACTCTACATAGAGGTACACAGCAATAGGAGGAGAGGCAATGAACATAAGTTGGAATGCTTTCCTTCAGTTGGAGCTGAAGACTTAGAATAGTTCATTGGTAAAACAACTTCTCATTTTCAGTGCTGCAAATAAGAGTAAAATAAAACCATGCAGATCCTTCCACAATAAAAGTACTTAAGGCTCAGAACTTAGAGAAGTTTCAATCTGATCAACGAAACCATATCAATGTGTTTGAACCAGCAGAATAACCCACATTTTTTTTAATGCAAAGAATAGCCTGTTACTTAAGCAAAACCAAAATATTTTTTAAATGTATCTATTAATACAAACACACATCATGGAAAACACATGCAATGAGGTGAAATAGCAGCTGAGAACACCCACTGTCATCCCTATAGCCCTGAGAACCACCTGTCACACAGGGAAAAGACAATTCAGTTCTCGCAACACAACACAAACACAGACCACTGACACCCTTACAGCTGTAGCCAGTGGTTGAAGTGGAATGGTTGGGCTGCTAGTATGGAAACTATGACTGGAGTTG
Organism: Antrostomus carolinensis; assembly: GCF_000700745.2. NCBI lineage: Eukaryota > Metazoa > Chordata > Aves > Caprimulgiformes > Caprimulgidae > Antrostomus > Antrostomus carolinensis. The sequence continues at coordinate 43,927 of NW_010286264.1, forward strand.
CAGTTAATGCCTTCCCAGTGCTGCCGTTGGCCATGCTGGCAGTGTCAATGCCACATGGGCCCATTTGACCACTCCCCTTATGTCCTTATCTAAGAAATGCCAAATATGACAATCAAATAGCAGAATGTCATTGAAACATCTGTAACTACATTTCCAGCTTCCCTGAATGATGCTTTTCATGCACAGGTAATTTAATTTGAAAGAGGCAATGGAGGTGATATTAAGATGTTCTTTCTTTCTCCCTTTGTCTCTACTCCTGTATATGTGTAGAAGAATGTGCATTCTAAGCTGAAGTACTGTGACTCAAAGATGTTTTTGGAAAGCCTTGTTAGCATGTTTATCTCATTTTACCCTATCCAATGTAAGTCTCAGTTTGGGAAAACAGGTTAAACCAGACAAAACAAGAAAAAACATTTCATAACAATAAGAAGATTGTAAATACACATACACAGTGTCAAACACTTTCACAATGCTTTCCTATTACGAGTCATATCAAAGCACTCTCCTAAAAGCATGTTTTCTTAGCATGAACTTTAACTTTGGCTCTGTGAGCTGTCTGAAGAACGGGCTTAGTGAATTCTAGCGTCATGAACCGTGCTAGATTACAGGTCATTTAACAAAATTGCTTTTGATTTTTGAAATGTGCAGGCTGCCTTTGCTGAAGGATCTGTTGGCATGAGAATGCATATTTAAGGTGTATTAAATATGCTAGTTATACAAAAGAGAATGATGTAATTGTTATATTCGTACATGAAGGCTCAGAGGTGAATGTGAATTTAATTCTCCAGAGTGATCAGTTAGGATTTTGCATACAAAATTTGATCCAAAACATTAAGATCAATTTATTTTCCATTTCAGAATAGAAAGCTATACTAATCTATCATCAAGTATCCAAATATATTATAATAACACCCTTAAAAACAATTTGAACTTTTCTTGTGAATCTTGTAGGATGGGTTAGGTAAACTGTTTTAAAATTCTTTTTGCTTTCCACTGTCAAGTGTTCTTCTCAAATGACAATATGCAACACATGCCATTTCATTCTGCAGTAATCTGTGGTAGATCTGATGATATATGGCCTGTCAACAATAAACTTCTCGTCAAACTGTTTTGGCAAGCATTATTTTTATGAAGCCATCAAGAACAGAGCCTTGGTGCTTCAGGTCATGAGACAGCCCTGTTGGAAACACAGCTTTGGGCTATGCCATCTGGTGGGACAGTGATCCAGGCCACAGTGCAGCTAAAGGAGCTCCATGAAGCAGAAGAAGAGGAAGGTCATTGCAGTAGCTTTTCTCCAGTTAGCATTCTCATTTAAAATTCCAGACAATCTATTTTTGTGCTTCCAAAGACCCAGTGCCTGAAATACAAGCTTCAAAACTATGAGTTTGTAGATCTTAGCAGCAGAACTAATAATAAACTAGATGCCTCTTCATCACAGACCAGGTCCTTATGCTAAGAGCAATGTTTCTTCATTCATGCCCAGTAGGCAAGGAAGGTTGCTGCATTTTTAACTTTATCAAATGATGCTGATCAGCACATGGCTATGCCCCTTCAGAAACTGTTTCAGCTTGTGCGTACTTGCCCTTGTATCTGAATGTTGTCAAGGATGTTCTCAGGAATTCGATTGTATGGCTATTTCTCCTTTGTACCCTCCTTCTGAATTCACTTCTGGTGAGCGTCTTGGAGAAATCAGGCAACTACTAAAGATTAGGTTGTGCAGCAGTGAAGAGAAGTAATGTTATTTATTTATTTATTTATTAAAACAAACTTCCAGATGGTTGAAGATGGCCACATTGTGCAAACAGCCAGCTTAAATGACTACCTGCTTTTATTGTCATTACCCTCCAGTTTCCTTTTGCCGTTACCCTCTAGTGTGCTTCCTTGCTTCAGCTTGTTTCCAAGTGTTGCATGTTATATGAGATATGAACTTTGTGTGCTTATAAGGGTTCTAGAAGACTTTGGAAAAAAATAGTAAAACAAAAATTGTAATAATGGATCATCAAATCAGAATAAAATTGTCCTTGTTACCAGAAATACAAAAGTCCAGCCAATCTGATAGTATACAACTATTAGTTTTGAAATTGCTTTGGAATGAAACAGCTATACTTTTAACAAAAATATGTACTATCTCATAAATATCTAACCCTAAAAAGCAGGAAAATGTCAAGTTAATGCATTAGTCACAGCCTGTTGTTCACACAGCGTGTTTCCACACAGCAACAGCTTCTGAGTCTCCAGAAGGCATTTACTTCTGCCTCCAGCTGATAATGAAACACACTATACACAACACATTAATCTCCCTCACAGAACAGCACAAAACCTTACCTACGACCTCAGCAAAATAACAAGTGCTCAGCCCTGAGATGTTTGCCAAGATTAGTTGTGCAGTGTATCACACCTGTTACAGTATAAGACCCCAGCAGATGTTTTGCATTGTAGTGTGAAGAACACCTGCATGTAGTTAGAGTCCATGGAAGATACAAAGCCTTAGCACCTTGTCAAGTGCAGATCCAAAAGGAATCGGACTGTAGCAAGCTCCCTGGCTCAGTTTCTTGCATCCCCAGTTTCGCCATCAGAAATAAATCACCCATAAATCATTCAGGTTCCCATTGTCCTAAGGAGATCCCGAACTTGGGCATCACACATACCTCAGTGACTCTTGTTATATGCAATGTTGGGACTTCCTTAGGTTGACTTCTCAACATTGAGTGCATGAGATGATTGTCTTTAGGACTAATCATATAGACAGTGTTAGACTTGCTTCTCCCAACCACCTCTGGTAAGGGCAATCATTTTCTGCAGCACATTTGAGAACCTTCATAATGCCTATACCTGTATATGATCATGGATGCAATGCGAATTCAGGACTGAATGTGACCAGGGTTCAGAGCAGTGCCAGTATAGTCTGCCTTGGCACATCTGGATACTATTAACTATGTCCACTGAAAACCTATTTAGGTATACCTATGCTCTGGTGAGGTATACATTTAAAAGCACACATCAACAAATAGTTTCAACCCTGTTAATATTTTAACAGGGTGAAAATTATCTCTATTTTTCAGTGTTGAAATTTTTAACTTATTATTAAAGATAATGATATAGAACACATTTATTATTTATTTTTCTACTACTGCTTTAAGTGATGAAAGAAAAGCTTATCATTCAGATGATCTACTTCTCTGAAACTGTCAGGCAGCAAGCAATTATAGATGACTCAGACAGATGGGATTCTGCCCCTACTATGTAAGATCCCAATTATCTCACATAAAAACTGCCATGAGGAACAAATGAAAAACAGGGAAGAATTTAACAGGTGCATTTGTGTAAGTTGTTCTGGGCTTACACCAGAGGAATGGTGGCCTGGTTGTTCTAAAACAAGGATAAGACAGCTCATTAGTGGCATTGGAGCACTCAGTCACTGAAACATGACCACATCTACACATGATGCCAAAAATATGTGAAAATGTTATTATTACCCTCAGTGGGAGCAGAATGTTAACTTGTCCCCACATAGCTGGATAGCCTAGAGATAGGAAGTGTGAAAAACAGCTAGTACATTGAGTGTGTTGTCTGGGCAATGCATGGCCAATTCAGCATATTCATCATTCAGATCACTGTGAACAGAAATGAAGGAGGCTATTGGTAGCACTTCCCATCTTTAGTTCCGGAGGATACTACTCCATACACAGAGTTTCCATTTCTTATTTTCACCCATTAATCGTAGTCATGCCTGAGGGCTCAAAAGAAAGCATCAATGAACATGAAAGGGCTCCAGCAGACCTTGTCAGACAAGAGACCAAAAGGGAACTCATCAGTCGCATATTTGAGATGCTCACAATTCCTTCATTTTCTTCCTCTGTGTCCCACCTTGACCTCTTGGAAAATATATTTGATATGAAGTAGTGCCCTCTTTTTTTGATATATAGGCTTTGTATTTCCACAGACCATGTAAGTATTTGAGCTAACGGAATCATTCTCATCCTACAATGTACACTTTCAAAGGGACTATAACCACAGAGAAAGAAAATTACAATTTTTAGCTTTATTGGAAGTGCTGTATTTATCTCTAGTTAGTTAACTAAGTGAATACATGAATGTGCATGCAAACAACTGAAAATAATATTTCAGTTATTTTTGCCAGGTTGGAAGCGATAAATGTTGTAATTAAAGGGTTTGAGATTTGAAAATCTATTACAGTATTTCTGACAATGAAATATTTCCACAATAGCTCTGGGCTGGAACTCAGACAGGTAAGACCCATCTTGATCATCTTCTCTCCAACCAAAGAGATTCAAGCTGGGACCAGTGTGCCCTCAAGCACCCATCACAAGTAATTACCCTACAGAGGGAACACAGACAGAGAAATGTTACAGCATTACTATTATTACTTTTTTGGATGAAGTAATAAATATTTAAGAGAGTAAAGCTAGCCTACATGAAATGACAAATGAGCATACAACAAAACCCCACCTACTCAGTCGTGCATCTTAAGGCCTCTTCTACCTGAAATAAACAGCAAAAATAATTTCTTTCCCCATCACTGTGGGCTCTTATTTTCCTAAACTAAGCTAAATTCTCCTTCAAAGTTAAACTCTGTTGTGATATTAGTTACTTTTCTAAATGTTTTGGGTCTATTTCTTCTGAGAAAAAAAAAAAAAAGAAAAAAGAAAAAAAAAAGAGTTAGGTCAAAACAACATCAGACAGCATAACACGGAGTGGTGTCCATCATAGAACTAAGGATGCCTCTCAGATCTTCTTGCAGATCTCCAGGTCTGTCTGAAAGAAGTGTGGGTCTTTGCACAGAGTTAACCCTCTTAACCACAGGATCACATTTTTTAGATGCTTTTGCACAGAATTTGAAGGTAACTTAGTCTCCCAAAGAGTCATAGCCTCTGGAGTTAAAATCAACAAATCTTTTCTTTTTCCATTGCTATGTCATGCTTAGTCACTCACTGCCCACTCATCTGGTATACTTTCTTATACTAAATTTTGTGCCCAAAAATTTGAAAAAATAGATGGTAAAGAAAAAATACTGAACTGTGAAGAATTTATAAAAAAATAATTTTATATCTAAGAAATTAATTTTCAATAACCCCATTATTTGAACTTTAACTACACTCTTCCTTAATGCAGGAAAGCAAGATGAAGTTTAAATGGACAGGTATGGTGCAGCTCTTGGGAAATATTTAGACTTCTTAGAAGTTATTCTTATTCATTCTAATATTTCTGGTTTTGATAACCTATCAAAGTTCTGAAAACAAAAAAAAAAATATGATTTTGTGTGTTAGCTGGATATTATAGTAGATTTTCAATCCTAGCTTTATGTACATTTCAAAACAAATTTTGTTTTGCACAAAATAATAATAATAAAATTATCTTGAAATCCCTAAACATTTTTCATAGGTTTGTCTGATTGATTTAGATTAAAAGCCTGTTTTACTTACAGTTTTAAAATACTGAAAAAATTATTGGTCACCTTTGAAAATAATCCATGGAAGGCATAAATTCCACAGATTTTAAATAATGTCTTATTTATTTGTCTATTCATCATGCAGCAAGGACAATCTACATATCTGGTGCATCTGAGATCTTTCAGGTCATGGATACAGGAATGAGGAAACCTGTAGTGTATTGCTAATATTTCTAAAATGCCAACACGTGAGGCAACCCCCTGAGTGCAGTTTAGCCCCATCTGAACTATGACAATTTTAGCCCTTCATGAATCAGAGTTGTATCTGTCATTCTTCCAAACAACTGCTTTTCATTTTACAACTTCTGCTTCTTTAAAATACCTGTCATAATAATCTGCACATTTTATACCACAATGGTTTTCATGCATCCATAGCCAAATAAAACTTTTTACAGATATAAAAAATCTTCTAATATTACAGAAAAACAAACCCCTAAGGAATAGGACACTGATCAAGTGTCTTCTTGTCTGTTTACTACCATTGTTGCTTTTCTGTAGAAGATTCTGAGAAAATTCTTATTTTAAATATGTATTTCTATAAGGAATCACAACATGGCTCTCACATAGTCTAATATCTCTAACTAGAACATTATGAGGAAATTCAGGAGCAGTAAATCCAGGAATGCAGTCATGTAACTTATTTCTAACAGAATGTAAAGTGTGACATAGCAAAGGTGCTGATAAGAATATGCAGTATAAATGTAAAGTTCCAGAAAGTCATAAATTTGCTTGACTTTGACTCCACCCTACAAAGGCAAATGCACAGCTCTTTTGAGAGATCCAGCTGAAGCCCACAGAGAAAACTTGAATGCTTAGAGGCAGACCCTACAGCTTATTTTTATAAAAAAGGAAGCCTTAGCGACTCTTGCCCTCAGAGGTATTGACTGAAAGACACATTAAAAAGAGAACTTGGTTGCTCCTTGAAAAATACAACCTTACAAGATCAGACTAAAAGAGCTTCAGTAAGAGAAAATCCTGTCTCTTTAATCTGTTAGAGGTGGTCCATATTCTGGGTGGTGAGGTTAATAAATCAGGATGTAATGCTAACTGCTAGGTTATTTCTGAATATAGAAGAACACTGAGACATTGATCAGATTCAGTTTTTTTCAGGCCAAAATTCCTATTTCCTCATAAAACAAGAGTTAACAAAATGCCTGACATAATTTAAAATATTTTCCAGTTTGGGGCTTCTAACCTGAGCACAAGGCTCTGGGATCAGTTTGTTCATCCCTGTAGTGTTATCTGCCTGTGTAAGGTCAATGGGTGCCCAACACAGTGTACCTTCTCCCAGAGTGCCTGTCATGGCCAGTGCTGCCTCCCTGAGCTGTTCTACAAGGTCACCACTGTCTCTTCCTAATCCTCTCTCAGGGGTCTCTGCAGCAATATGCAGCAAAAAATAAAGGTAACTAAAAAACCCAGCTAGTTGTTTTTATCATAAAGAAAATAAAAGTAAATTTTGACAAGTAGATACCAGACTTTATAGATTATTTTCTACCTATTTTTGTATTTATAATTTTTTTATCTTTTTTTTTCTTTTTAGTCTAGCCTATTGTCAAGAACTAAGTTTTGTCATAAGGAATCCAGGTCCTGAGCAAGCTCAAGTCAGCTGGATGCTACAGTAATCATAGAATCATAGAATTGTTTTGGTTATAAAATTTTTTAGGTTTGAAAAGACCTTTAAGATCATCAAGTCCAACCATAACATAAATATTATACAATAGTTTGTATCTCCTTGTGCCAACAGAAGTTAATCTTGGCCCAGACATTTCCCTTGTAGGAAAGTTCATTAAAATTTATTGCAACTGCAATCCGTTTTTATTTATTTCTCCCCCTCCAATATTATATGATTTATAGAACTAAATAAAATTTTAAGTTTTTTCTATATTCTTAATATCATACTTTGTAAACCTGTAGCTGATGTGTGCTGGGAATGGTCCAATAAATTGTTTAGCATGGATCTGAGTAACTATGGAAAAAATGTAACGTTTTCAAGCTAGTTCTGTGGAACTTTTCTTCAAAACTTAAGACAAAAAACACTAGAAATAACATCAAAAATACATCAAGGAACTGATGTCCAGTCATTTTTTTTCAAACAATCAACACAACTGCTGAAGTCCAGTGCATGTGCTAAAAATGAAGTTTTTTCTTATAAACAACAGTCATATGTATTCAATGAAAACTAGTTTAAAAACTAATTTATGTAATCTGATGGAAACTTCTTGGCGAGTACCCTTGCAGTGTTTCAGATACAGTTCATAATTTTTACTTATAAGTTTACAAACTCAACCAAACCACCATAATTTGACCTAATTTGAATTTGGACTCCACAGAGGAATTGTACCAAGCCACTCAAAATACTCAGTTGTTTCAGACATAAAAGGGTATGGCTTTGTGCATAGATATGACCTAAGGTGCCTAGATTTTTAGTCTGTACTTTGACCCACAGTCTCCTAAGAATTAATTTTTATGAGCTGCATATGATAGAAGAATTTGCTTTAATTTGCTCTCTAGAACAGAGAAGCCAGAGGGAAAGGTATCCCATTGGTCTGGATCTACTGCTTCTGGCTTATCTTTTTACCTCTTTCTTTACAGAGACCCATGACAGCAAGTCTGACCCAGAGTTGAGCACAGTTCTCATCTTTACAACTCAGATTCAAAATTTTATTCAGGTCTCAAGTTTGTTTTGTTTTGTTTTGTTTTTCTCATATAACTTTAAATATTTAGGTTATATTGAAGACTTAATAATGAGACTAATAGGAGTTAATGAGAGATAAGGGAAGAGATTTTAATTCAACCAAAGAAAGCTCATAGGTCTGACCGACAAAAGCTGGATGCAGCCTTATTATTGGTGGCATTAACTCATCAAAGCAGAAGAGAGCCTGAAATTTCTGTTGACCAGCTGCTAAATTCAGGAATATTAATGCTTGCAGAAATAAAAAGAACATGAGCTCAACTTCAAATTATTTCTGACATTCACAAAATTCTAGTTATAATACATTGTCAGGAAAGGAAGAGTTTGCATTCTGTGGAGTATCAATGCAAAAAGTTTGCCCTTACAGGGATTTTATTTAAATTATAATTTTATTACTATTTTAAATTTGTTGTTTATTATTTAAACTTTACTGTATTTTTATCTCTATCCTTTTTTGAAATTTTATGTTTATAGTTTCAAATTCAATAATAAAACTGGAAAAAAACAAGATGTCAAACAAAATGTAGCTCAATAGATGAAAAGTGTTTGCCATATTTCTATTACAAAACAAACTTCTGGAAAAAAAAATAATGTGTCATGGAAAAAAAGACTTTTCCTAGCCACAAAAACTTCCCTTTTAAACATGAACCCTTGTAAACTCTGAGACACCAAACAGAAATGTTGTTTGTTGCTCCAATATTACCATAGCATTAATACATGCCCAGAGCACTGTAAGTTGAGTTATATATGCATAAAGCTAGTTGACATTTTTAGTAACACTTTGTTCAGAGAGCACCCCAGATTCATCTGGGAAATTTCACAGCCTAATGTTTAATATTTCCACTAAATTTTAGGACAAATGAGGTGGAAGAAAGGCTGTAGAAACTCCAGTTTATAGAAAGCCTAACATGTCAAGTCTGCTCCCAGAAGCAAACTTTTTTCCTTCCTGCTCAAAACACATGGTCAGACCCTCAGTAGATGGGATTTTCTCTCAAAGTCCTTTCTAGTTTTCCAAAATAAAAGGTAATAAGGAAAAAAGAAATTAGGACAGATAGATTTTAATTTCATTCATTTTAATTAATCTCTAAAATTTCTGACCAGTGGTATAGAAACTGTGGGATTTGACCTTTCTAAGTCATCACAGAGAAGAGGTAGACAAGGGGTAGGTGTCAAAAGATGTAACTGTAGTGCTCCTGGGCTTACCTTCTCTGTGCTGAAAAGGCCAATTTGGAAAAAAAAAAAAAAAAAGAGAAACAGGAAAAATCAAAATCAGATACACTTAGAAGCATTTCACCGTGGAAGTTCCTGGTGTATGCTACCATAGCACTATCAACTTCTTTATTGCAGAATATTAATGTAGGGTTTAACCTAGATTTTTCCATATTACAGTTACCTAGCTTACCTAGTCACTTACGCTGTTAGTTATTCACTGGAAGGACACAAGCACTTCCCAAGGTTGTTTCCGTGGCAAACAGGTGCTTAAGACATGTAGGATGAATCACCTAGGGCAACTCCAGCAGAGACTCCTCCATGGGCCATCAGGCTCCCCCAAGGACTCCAACAATGACTATCAGCACTCTCCATCCCTTCCCAAGGGAATCTAGAAAGTGTACACTAGATGCTCTATTCTTTAGGCAGCTAATAGATGAAATGGAGCCTGCTCTTTATCCGACACTCAATGGATATATCTTTCATGTAGTGATCTCTGAGCAACACAAAAAATACGTTCAAATGCAGGAGGCCTCTGAGAGGGACAGACAGTCCTATTCCCCTACCAAGTTTCCCTATTATACTCCTAGTTCCTGCCCTGCATGCACAAAAAGAGAAGCAGGCAGTGCTAAGAGGCAGGAGAAGAGGTCACTATGATGGCCCTGCATACCAGTAATACCCAAAGGGACTAGATCACAAACAAGTGTCTCCTGGATGTTTTATAGCTATGAGGTAGCAGGACACGGTTTCCTTTCTTTTTCTATTCCAAGCCATACAACAGCATATAACATCCTTGGCATTCATACGAAGGAAATGAGCTCAGATTGTCACCAGCAGCTCTTCTGTTTCTGTGCCATCTCTGTTTTCCCTACCACCTCTAGCACTTTTGCCAAGGACGAAGGCTTATAGTTTGATTTCACTACTGCCTCTAAGATCCCAGCTTGATCTATTGTGATGAAAATGAGTAGACAGAGGTAACAAGTTACAGAAAGAAATCCATGTTTCCACCACTGATCACTGGCTGTTAATAGTACTAATTAAAACACTGCTTTGGAAGCTACTCTCTCTGTCCACCTGAGAGCTCTTGCCCAGATCTTTTGCCAGTCATGTCCAGCTTGGCTTCCCCTTAGCCTTTTAAGAATTAACATGTTCAGAGTAACTTCCATCACTGGATTAAAATTCCAGCTTTAGAATAGCAAGTGTCTATTCTACCTATTCTGTAAGTCTTTGGGAGCTTTATGCCCATAGTCCAGTTTCCACAGTGTAACACTTCCAGAAAGTCTTGAAAAACTTGTGAGGTAAATCTAACAGGGCTAAGGAAAGGTGACAACCAGACAGAATAAGCACAGGGAAGCAATGATTTAATACAGATCACCAAGAAAGTGCTGTAACAAGAGGCACAGCACAAGCAGCTACATTTAAAGGGAGGAAGCTTAAACAGCAGTAAATATTTAAGCAGCGGGAACTACCTAAGAAGAGGTGTCTGAGTTCGAGAGTGGTATGTTTTTATTTGCCTAGGTCTTGAAAAAAAAACCCCACAAATCTCAATTTATAGTAACATAACACTGTGGGATAAATTTTCATTTTGGGTGAAGAAAAATAAGAAAATTAAGACAAGAAGTAACTAACAACTGAGTACAATAAGTAGCACAGTGCGTGAATAGGCAGCCTACTTAGGCTATGCAGGGAGTCCTAATAGAGACAAATAACACTGATGCCTGGCATCACACATGAAAAATAGCTTCAGCATTTCACTGAATTATGACAGTTCAGCTAATGTAATGACTGCAGGGAAAAGTTATCTGATTTAAAGGAAGGTTTTCTCTATGTGGGATTTTTTTTGTCATCCCAAAAACTGTCAGAATCACCAGTGCTGAATCCCAGAACCTAATCAATTGAGTTGAAGAACTAGGTATCGTATCTTGCCTGTCCTTTGTGTTCAACATGAAAAAAAAGTCTTTCACAAAAGCTTACACAATGGTGGAACACATAATCTTTCTAAAAATTCCTTAAGTGAAATATATAAAAAAGTTAGTAGAATACACACTGTTTAAAGGGTACTCAGGAGAATATCTCTTTTTGTGTGGGTTGGAAAATTAGTCATATTATCCTTCTTCAAAAGATGCAAGCCACTGGTTTTCCTTTAACAGCAGTTCTACAGGTACATAAAGTTACCAGTATTCTCCTGGGAAGACAGCTTGAAATCACCTGCCAGTTAAAATCTTTCAATGTGTTTACCTAATAGCAAAATATTACAGCAGCCTACACAGCCCAGTAGTGTTCCATATACAAAAATAGCTTTCCAGAAATAACTACTCTGCTGTATTGGACTACTGAATTTCCCAGAGGACCAGTTACTGTTGTTTTATATGTTAACACCCTTGCTGCAGAGTGAGGTACTGAACCCAAGTACTATAGCAGTAGTTTGCTTATTGCCTACAAATAGCATTTAAGCAACAGTAATACTGCTTTAGACTTGAAAGGCTTTTGCTTTCAAAATTTTGGCAAGTTGTTGGAATAATTCTGTGTTCCATTCCCAGTGCATAAATCTCAACACAGTGGATATATATTCTCAGTCAAATTACTGTGAGAGAAGGAGTTTGGCAAGATAGCTCTATTATTGTGCTTTTTAATCCAACGTTTTTTTTCACTGCTCAGCAAGAGCAGTAATCAGAACAGAAAGTGATTCCAAAATGTAAATTAGCGTGTCTGATGTAGGGATCCAGTGCATATAAAAAGTCTTGTATCAAAAACATTTCCTTTTCCAGTTCACTGCTGGCAATCAAACCTTTGAAATTAAATAACTGCTTTTCTAATCCTGGTGTTATTTTAGTGTTTCTTTTAAGAATGCAGCACACAGGCACACACATATCATATAACTTTGGAGGTTGCAGTTTCTATTAAATTTAGTTACTTCTTCCTGTGATTTCAAATCTATGGTAGCTTGAAAGCAAGGGCAGTTGCTATTAAATACCATAATTTTCTACAGAAACATTCATGTTAAAGATATCTGGCAGAGGTATGGCTACAAAATTAAGTCTTTTATTAAGGCACAGTGCTTCTGAATGAAAATACATGGAACTTGACTACTGTTGAGGCGTCTCAATGCTAACAGTTTAGATTTTGACCTAATGAAGCACATATTCAAAACAATTAAGAGCATAGATCCTTCTGTGGTCTTAATCTGCATCTTGAAAATGTTATTACAATTATTCTAATGAGGGTGTTAAGAGTTCAGAATCTGCAGGGTCAAACCTTTAAGTACTGTGGGCAGCATTGCTTGAAATTTCATTCAGCCCTCTTCAGTATTTATTCTGGCATAGGAATTTCAGGTTATGGTATTTAAATAAAATTGAATTAAGGAGGTAAGCATATACTGTTAAATGTCCAGAATACATTATTTAGAAAATGCCTGCCAATGTTGTTTAATCATTAATTTATGGAAAAGAGAGTAGTTAGTGTGCATGCACCATCACTGAAGCATACGGACTATGAAGGATAAAAGTATTTCAGACAATAAATATGAAAGACTGTATCAGTATGCTCACAGAGATTCACTGAATTCAGTAAAGATTCCAAAATAGATCTGATTGCAGAAGTTGAGCTCCAGTTCCTGCTCTGACACAGTGCCACATGATACAGGGAAAAGATTTGACCTATACCTCATATATCATTAGAATCCTTATATACCCAGGAACATGCATTGCTTTACTGACTTTGCTGTAGACACTATTATTTATTTATTATTTGCATTATGGTAGCTGCCATCAAACACCAGGGCTTCAGTGAGCTCGTCATTATAGAGATATTTACAGAGCTCACACTTTTCATGAGAGTTAGTATATCAGAAGAGACAAGCGTGATTGGGAAGGATGACATTACAAATGAGCAAATTGAGCAGGGAAGTCTGCTCAAGTCACACTCATTGTTTCTGTGTTTAAAGATACAATCATCCTAAAGCATATTTCAAAACAGGGCTCTGCATTAGACAGAAAGGAAGGAGACATATCTGTACAACAGAAGATTGTAAGTACTCTTGTAAGCAAAGTGCATATAATTTCTAAGATTTTTTCAACTTTCTGCACATATTTTATGCTTGTATGGAGGAAACTAATTTCAATTTTATCAGATTGTGATATGTATTTGGGTCATGGACAGAATGAATCAGTCATAGTCACCTAAATTAATTTTTCTATGTGGCACTATCATTTTCTTTGATTTATAATCATTATGTGCATAATAGTTTTTAAAAGAAAGTAACGTGGGATTATTGAGAGAAATAAATACCAAACACCACATATGAAACAGGCATCTATTTCCTGATTGTGTTTAATAAGAAAGTAGATGCTGAACAAAAAGACATTTAGCCTTGAACCAAACAATGCTTCTGGGAACAGCTGATCATTATTCAGTTCAATGTGATCTTGAAAGATAGGCATTTGCCTTGAATACAGGGTGAAGCAAAAAGGATGTCTTTCAAGTGAAACAACAGCATTTTTCTTTAACAAAATTGTCAGCAATAAGGACTAGAACCATGGCAAGACTGGAGCTCTGCATTTGGTATCAAGTCAGCATAAGGAAAAAAAATTAAACTTGAGAATTTTATTTATTAGAGTTAGTAATGCTCTTTGACTATATTTTCAGCTATGCTTTAAGATAGTTAAAAGAGTTTAGGCTAAATCCCCAGATTGAAATTCTCTGAAGTATTAAGTGTGTTTGAAAATAAAATTTTGATCCAGAACATAATTTCTGAAGTTAGCACATCAAATCAATAGAGTAAGCCTGTATTTTCAATCCAGGCACTAATGTGCCAGTATAATGTTGACCTGATTTGAATTTTGAAGATTTTGTCAAACACCAACACCTATAAACTGTTTCAAATATGATCTTCAGAATTTACTACCATGTTAGCTATGAAAACTAAAAATCAAACTTCAAAAGTTATTTAAAATTGGCCTTACTGCAAGTATTTGTTATGTAAAAGTAGCTAAAGTTATCCAAATGACAAAAAGTGCCGTTCTTAGATTATTTTACCTCCTCTTTCAGATGTCACAATTGTGTTTGATACAGTTTCAAAACTTCAACAATAGATTTGTTTTAACTGTCTAGATAATTTTTTTTGCCCTGCAAATTAATGACCCCATCAAAGACTTATGCGGCAGAGAGAAAAATTAGCAAAATTAAGAGAAAAATAAAAGAAAGTGAAACAGTACTTGGCAAAGTTTATGATTTTACAGTGAAACTCAATGTTAGCTAGCTGAACTTTAACATAATTCCTTGGTTATATGAAAATCCTATCATCTTTCCTATATTTCTTTAAATAAAAAAAGAAGAAACATTTGTGTTACTTGCTTCCTATTTGTGTAAAAATGTTTGAAAATATATCCCTAAAAGGTTAAAATACTGTACATCCTCCAAAATAACTCCAGGTATTTTTTACAATCTTATTGCTTTAAAGCTAAGGCCATAATGAGAAAGGAATTAAGTTTTGGAGAGAAAATCAAGGCTGACTACACTAGTTCAGTGATATCCCAGGAATTGGTTTTTGGAAAACATAGAAAATTACAAAGTAGGAAGACCTACTCTGCTCTCTGACACAGTAAATGCGCAGGTTTTTGCTTCATTGCTGTGCCTTCACTGAAGACAAAATCTACCAGAAATTTCTTGATGGTTGATGTACAAAAAGTTCTTACAAATATTCCTGTTGCAGTATCTGCAACAAGACTGAAAGTTTTTCAAAAACTACTTGCATACACATGAAGCAATACAGGAAACTTTGTCTTAGAGCTTCAGTTTCAACTTTGGCTGTGTAACTAAAACATATTTTTTCCAGACATCTTAACAAAAATATGATTGTAAAGGCACCTGAATTTCAAGGTAAAAGGCATAAAACAGATACCAAAAATTATTAACTAATACAATTTTCCTCAATAAACAACACAATAAGGCAGTATCTGCAGGTATGTGGTAATTTTAATAAAGATACATTTTGCTACAGGCACACAAAATACATGAGGAAGAACTCCAGAATTTCAGTCTTCCTAACACTGATAATGGTACTGTTTGGGGTTTTGTTTTTTTTTAAAAGCATAAGCAGATGCTAATTCAAATACTGAAGATAAAACTCACCTGATTTTAAAACAATATTTGCTTCCTCCTGGGATTTTTTTTCTTAAAATGGTTTCTATAGCTAGTTGAAACAAAGTCCATCTAAGCATCTCCTAGTGCAAGGCTGAGAAGCTTTGAAGAAGAAGACCAGATTACACGTTTTGCACATGTTTTGCACTCAGAAAAACCATGCAAATATTTCCAGAATGCACAATTTTGATAACTGAAATGCAGCTAAAGGTTCCATAAGCATTATGCTAAATAAATGGTAAATTTGTATTTCTAGAAATTGAAACATATCCTGTCACATTGAATACTGTTAGCACAGTTACTTAGAGGTTGTATCATGGAAACATTTATTGAGATGAGTAGTAAATTAAATCAAACACAACTTGCAATTGAGTTTTTTAAAAGAGATCTTGGCTGCTTTTCATTTTTACAGTGAGGACAGACAATCCTTTTGGAGAGTCCCTCTGAGGCACAGAGCTGCCTGGAACCTTACCAACATGCTGAATCGGAGGACTTCTCATGAATAAACAAGAAGTCATTTATTTTGACTCCTGAGCAAAACATACTAGAGAAGTATTCAGACTTCCTGTATAACTACAGTGTTAGTAATTATCATGCATTGGTCTCCAGTTCATTTCTAAATATTTACAGGAAAAAAACCTATTAGGATTGGCCTAAAACTTGAGGGAAGTAGATCAGGCAATATAAGATCGTAGACAAAGGAAACATCTATTCATTTCTTGGAAACATTTGTTCAGGTTTCCCCATGAATTTGAATACCATGTATTTGCTGAAACATAACAAGAACCTCAAAATCTTCATCAGTTTCAAAATATTGTTATTTTTATGGGCCTAAAAACTGAAATCTGAATTAATTATATTTGGGCAGATCAGAGTAGAATAGTATCTTCAGAATTGGTTAAACCTCTAGTGAATCACTTTCAGTCTCATCCATCTCTGCTATAACTCAATATTAATTTTCCTACAACTGGAATGTTTTTGGTCTTAGAATTATTATCAGTTGGTCTTAGAATAGTACCCAGATTTAAATGCCCATAGCTTAACATTTTGTTCTCTCTTTAATTCAGTACTAGACAATATAGACAAATAACAAGAAGAATTATTCTCAGGTTTGCTAGTCTTTTGCTGACAAAATTGCTGGCTGATGAGAGAAATCTTTTAAAATGTGACTAAGGACAGAGGGCACCACTGAAAAGTCAGTTTCTAGCTTTTAGTAATGGAAGGACTTAGTTGTAAATTGACAAAACACTTATATCCTTGGAGTTTTTCCAAATATTTATTCCCTACCCTCAAAATACAAACTCTGTTGTGGGATCTGAAAAAGTAACAGGTTCAAGAGCAGGTTCCAAGTCCAGCATAGTTAGGATCACTTATTATTTGATCTTTGTGATTATTAGCTGTACTGAATTTACATACCCTGTACTGAATCTACATACATCACCCCTGAGTCACATGAGAGCAGTCCTGTTGCATTTCTACTTTCTTCACTTGCTGATTCTTATCTCTCACAGGTCTTACAGAAGACTTTCTGTTACTTACTACAGACTTCAGTCTGTAGTATCAAGTCGCATATCAAGTCTATTAGTGATAACCTTGAACTCCCTCTGCACTTGAGAATGTGTGGCCTATCTGGAAACTTTTTCATAGGTTTAATTTCCTTTGCCAACCTCTGCATTGGTTTTACAAAGAGCACTGGAGTCAGGTGTTTAACCAAAAAGTTTTTTAAAAAATGCTTTTCTCCATTTCCTTTCTCCTCAGGGTCTGTACTCAGACTGTTGTGCGAATTACTGGGTATACCCTGCTGTTATTGCCCTCTGTGTAAGTATTGTCATTTACTTCCCCACAACCTGGATCAGACTATAAGTTATATAAATTAAAGTTTCTGCAGGGAGGAGAATATTTTATTGTTAGCAAATACAACTTCCTCACATAGTTCAAAACAAAGCTAGGCATTAGCAAATAACAACAAGTACTTAATTCTTACTATAACTCCTTGTCCTCGCCATAGGGCCACCTTCAATAGCCATTTACTGTTGTCTTACAACAAAAACAATGGAAAAATTACTCCCCAGAACTGTTGACAATTTGCCAGTAGGAAATGCCATAAAATAAGAGTTCCCACTTTAGAGTGGAAACTTAAAAGTAACTCTCTACTGCTTTTTGTCTCTAAAATTAATAAATCATAAGTTCTGTCAGGAAAAGAATTAATGTGACTTGTTTTCAAGTCCCTCTAGATTGCCATGTTGTTGGGTGATTGGCCCAACATCACAGCATTTTGCTACAATTTTAAGCCTGCCATTTACTCATTCCATGCAATGCAAGAGCCTACCATTGCCTCCTCCAGTAAAATCTTTTCCTCAGTGGGCCTCTGGCACTAACACGTTGGAGATATACAAGTGCTGTAATGGAAAACGTCTGGTTTGTTTGATAGGAAGAAAGAGGAAAATTAATTTATATGAAGATCCTTTTGAAACTTTGAACTGCAAAATAGCATTTGTATTCTGTTGAGAATTGCAGCAACCTTCTATTCTTTGCATTTATTTGAGATCTTAAAAACTCATGTGATAAATAAAGCATTTAAACAAAATTTCTGTTGACATGGTATTTCATTTACTAGGAACATGTGTTTGGCAAGAAAGAGGATTATAACATTTTTTCATTTCACTTTGTTTGACAGATATGTTACACTGGTGCAAGAAAAATTTCAAAGGGTAGAAGCTGGCTTACCAAAGATGCAAGTGAGCTCCAGGAGGAAAATATAAATATCAAAAATTGAAGAAAGCATTTAAATGGTGCTGGATTAAGCAACTGACAATGTATGAAAGCAGGGAAAAGTCAGAGACTGGAATATGAGAAAATTCAACCCAACTCGAAATGCAGAGGAAGTTACCAAAGGGATTCAACAGTGAAAGTAATGGGGGACAGATAAGACAATTTTTTGGCAGCATTTTGGAGACTGAATTCTAAAAGGCAAGAAACTGCTGTGTTATGGGACCAAAACAGGTCCATGTAGCAAGAGTAATGAGGAATGTAAGAATATTTTTATGAGTAATCAAGCATAATACGTAATTCAAATGCTCAGGCAGAGTTCACTTTGCACTTAAACTACAATTCTCATACATGCTAGGAACACTTGAGTATTGCCTTGAAGCAGATATAAAGGCATATATTTTATTTGTTGTGAATCATAAACATCAAGATTTTATTTAAGAATACACTTAACCATTAATCTTTTAATTATTCAGATAAAAAATACTGTTTTCCAATTTATTTTTTAAAAATGCCAGAAATGCAAATTATGGGTCCAGGACTAATATGAATGTGTGTGTGTACAGAAAATTTCTGAGGACTGCCTTGAAAAGCATTTGAGAATCAAGCAACCATGTAACAGAAGGCTGACATGGGGCAAGTAGATCACAAGAGGGTATACAATACTATACTCCAAGCAAATGACTCAAAAGTAGTCCATAAACAATATTACAATAAAACAATATCAATTAGAGAGCAAAATCAAAACTTATTCACATAGAAAAATAAGTTTACTGAGTAACTTACACCAGTCTAGTGGGCTATCTGTTTGTATATATTTGCCTTAATTAAAAACTAACACCTCTAACTTTTCTTTCTCCTTTATGAAGGACAAACATAGCTACAGATCTTTCTGCAACAGAATTTTTTGAGGGCCCAGCATAAGGAACAAATGCCCAAGAGAGACAGGTAGGTGTCCACACTGAGTCATCACTACAATGCAGAGAAATAATGACGTGGATCAAGAGAATACAGAAAGAGGAAATGTGAGAGAGCTTGCAGGTTCTAAATAGGCAATATCACAGGCAGTGGTAATGTGACACAGGAGAGAAGTAGAACAGAAGACCCCATAGCAACATTCAGAGGCCTTGAATAAACTGTTAACAAAGAACGGCACAAAAAGCAGAAGCATGAACACGTGAATCAGGGAGATTATAAATAAACAGTAAAATAATATGGTTTAAGAACTATTTACCAAGACACAAAAAAGCAATATGAAAACAGAGCACATTATTTTTCATTAGGAGCAATCTGAGGGAAAATATAGATCAATTATTTAAGAGGGAGTATGAATAAATAATGAATATTACTAATAAAGGAAAAATATTTACTTCTTTTTGGGGATGAGCCTTTGGACAAAAAGATTAATAGCAACTGTGCATGTAGTACGAACTTTATAATAGGGTAGCTCAGGCCAGTAGAAGAAAGAACAGGTTACAGAATATTTAGAACAATTAGATGTATTCAAGACAGTAAATGGGATGGATTTCAATCCACAGTTTTAAAGGAAGTAGCAAAAATGATCCCTGAATCATTTGCAATTAATTATCTAAGAGAACTTGAGGGGAGAGAGACAGGTGACAGTGAACACTGGAAGACAAGAACAGTAAATACAGTCTTTTTTCATCAGAATGAGGAAAAAGTAGAACTGTAAGTAATAAACCAAGAAAGATATTGTTGAAAAGTATTAAACAGTTAATTAACCCCTGAAGAAAATATTATAGGAAACTTCTCAAAAGGAAGTACAAAAGCTTACACTGTTCAAAATGATCTCATCATCTTTGACAGTGTAGAGTCAATAGGGAAAGCAAAAGATACTTCATATCTTTACTATGGAAATGTACTGCAGCTAAAATTGTCTTACAATAGTGAAAAGACTGGACAAAAAAACCTGATCAAAGTGTAGTGTTCAGTAGTTTCTGGCTATCTTTGGAGGCTGTACTTGCCAAATTCTTTGATAGGCCTGTTGTGGGTTTTCACTAATAGTTTGAACATTGGACGAAAGACCACACAAAAAATCTGCACTAACATCAAGCTGAGTGAGTAGGAAGCACTTAAGGAAAGGCAACTACCTTCAGAATTATTTTGTTCAATTGAAGAAGCAATCTGAAGTAAGATAAAATAAAACTAAAAAGAAAAAAAAAGGCAAAATGGGGACTAACTTGGCTAGGAAGAAGTTCTACAGAAAAAGCTTGGGGCTAATAATGGCTTATAAATTTAATAGGAGGTTAAAAGTAGTCCAATAAATATTTTAATCTAAACTAAAACAGTAATGACGTTGTAATGAAGAGTCTTGCACTCCTGCTGCCACATCCCTATTGCAACGCAAAAAAATGGTATAGCTATCCTGTAAACCATATCAAAGAAGCAATGCAGGTGACAAATAACTCTTTTTGGCAGATTAGTTTTCAGCTCAGAGGAGAGAGATGTGAACAGCAAGAAAGGGAAGATGCAGCAAGGCTGATTTATTCCAAGTTAAAGCTTATTCACATTTTAAGCTTTAACACAATTACATTGTGTCACTTTTTCTAGAAAGTAATGTCCTGTGAGGAACACTGGATCTAGGACAACAGAGACACCACTTCCTACTAGTGAACACCTGCTCTCCAGCCCTCCACTGCAGTTCAGGAAAGCACAGGACGGCACATCTGAGAAAAGGGTAGATGGTGTGGAGGGAATCCAGAGTAGTACAGTGAAGATAAGAGTCTTTGAAAGGACTGAGGATCTTCTAGCATTGATGAGGTTGGGTCTGGTACAGTCTTGGTACGCTGGATCCTGTTTCAGGTTCCTCAAATTCTCTCTAGGCATGCATTTTATAATTTTAAAATGTTTTAGGGATTTTGAAAAATGGGTTCATTTTCTAACGTACAAAAACTGTATATGTGCTTTATCATGTCCTTTTTCTTCAAGTGGTGGATTGAGAACTGGCTGAACGTTCATTTTCTAACGTACAAAAACTATATATGTGCTTTATCATGTCCTTCTTCAAGTGGTGGATTGAGAACTGGCTGAATGGCAGAGCTCAGAGGGTTGTGATTAATGGCACAGAGTCTAGTTGGAAGCCTGTAGCTAGCGATGTTCCCCAGGGGTCAGTACTGGATCCACATATTCCTCAGTGACCTGGATGAAGGGACAGAGTGTACCCTGAGCAAGTTTGCTGATGATACAAAACTGGAAGAGTGGTTGATACACTGGAAGGCTGTGCTGCCATTCAGTGAGAGCTGGATGGAAAGGAACCTAATGAAGTTCAACAAAGGCAAGGGTAGAGTCCTGCACCTAGGGAGGGACAACCCTATGCACCATTACAGGCTAGGGGTTGACCTGCCGGAAAGCAGGTCTGAAGAGAAAGACCTGGGAGTTTTGGTGGCCAGCAAGTTAATCATGAGCCATCCATGTGCCCTCGTGGCCAAGTAGGCCAAGGGTATCCTGGGGTGCATTAAGAAGAATGTGGCCAGTAGGTCAAGGGAAGTTATCCATGAAAGTGTTTAAGGCCAGGTTGGATGAAGCTCTGAGCAACCTGGTCTAGTGGAAGGTGTCCCTGCTGATGGCAGGGGGGTTGGAACTAGATGATCTTTAAGGTCCCTTCCAGCCCAAACCATTCTATGATTCTGTCCTCCCTCTTTACTTTGCCCTAGTGAGGTCACATCTGGAGTACTGTGTTCAATTCCAGGCTCACCAGTTCAAGAAAGACCAAGAAACTGGTCTGGACTGCAAAACTCTTGCTCTTTTGGAGACTCATCACTGTAAAAAGCCTGTTCTTTCAGAAATGCCTACATGTGGAACATATGAAATAATAATTTAATACGTCAGTATTTTATGCAAGTCTGCATACGGCAATTCTACGCTCGATTCCTCCAACTCCTGGTTCCAATTTTGCACTTTAATTTATGTCCACTAAGCTCCAAAGTTTTGTACAGCAGAGTGCAAAGAAAATACCGTTTCCCAAATTCATTAATTCGAACATCCTTACCTCACAGAGATTAACAGATTTGCAGAACAACATAAATTTACTTTGACCGAGTTCTTTTCAATTTACCTAATTCATCTATCAACAATCCTTTGATTTTTTTTTTTTTCAGCTAATAGCATTTTTTTCCCATTTTTCCCCTTTGCACTTTCAGATAGGTACTAAGTAAGTTTGTATTTTCCTGGTGTATGCAAGAACCAGTAATGTACCTCTAGTCACAAATGACCAACCTCAGTTTATCACATTAAATATTTATTCGTATCTTCTGAGTTTCTTTCCTAACCATACAGAATTGATTTCAAAATTCTAGTGCTTACATAACACACCAAAAAATAGAAGAAATCATCAATCTGCACAATATTCCAAATGTATGGAATGAATGGACCATGAAATCCCAGGAGTAGAGAATTCTAGTTTTGACAATCCTTAACTGCTTTCTATTTTCTTTTCCTCAAACTTTAAAAAATAAAATTAAAATCTACTAATGTTGACCTTGGAAATGTCCTCTATGGATTATACAAAAATTCTGAAATTTTCTAAAATTTTAAGATAGTGCCATAGACCCACTATATTCTATGAATATTCATAGTAAATTTCTTTCAACTTTCCACATCCTTAGTAACCACTTCTTCTGGGATGGTAAATCGTCAAGGCTTTCACATAAAATGTGTCAGAAGTCATAAGTAAATGGTTGCCTAACTTTAACAGTTAGTTTTTATTATACCTCTTAACATAAGGGAGGTCGTTCGGAAATGTTCAAATCAATTGCAAACCTCTCTGGTTATTAGTTAAAAGGAGCTCTTACTATCATTTCCTCTTATGTACTCCGTTAAAGAAAAAAAAATATTCCATACTCCTACCTTTTGGATAATTTTAAAAGACAACATGCCATAATGAAATTACTTTTCTACTCGTTATCTCAGCATCCCACTTCAGCATAACATAGTTATGTTCAACTTAGTGGCTTTGATGGCTAAAATTCTGAGAAATTTGCACACTCTTTTGTGAGAGAAAAAAAAAAAAAGAAAAGGAAAGGAGAAAAAGAAAGAGAGAGAATAAAAGAAAGGCTTATGAGCTTCCCTAAGGAAAAGAGATAGAAAAATATTGAAACTCATCTCCCACTTCACTACAAAGTGCAGTGGATAAGTATATTTAGAGGATTCCGTCAAAGTACAGGAAAAGTAACTTCAGCGATGCCAAATATAAAACGTGTTCAATCACAGAAGATAGTTCAATTCTTTTCTGACTATTGTTCACAACTACAGAAGAAGCTATTCTGTTGGCAACTGTTAGGGCTGGATCAATAATTATCTTTGTACTAATGTTTTGCTTGGATGAAAGCAGAATGAAGAGTTATTCTTGCCTCTTTAATGAAGAAAAGAGTGAAACAAATCAAAGGAAAACCAAAATTTTATTAATCATAAATATTTATCATGCTGGTATTACCCTAATACTTTGAGTATTATACTAGTATTAAACATTCTTACTGGAGGGTCGATGGGGTTTGGAGACCTGTTGACAGGGAGGAAGGTCTCTCGCTTCTCTCTACCTCAAAACATCTTGCTGCCTGGGTGATCTCACTGGGGATGCCCTGTCTGTGAGGGTAAAGGGAGCTACGTGAAGGGAGCTACAGAGTGAGGTGCTCACAGACCCCAGAAACCCCCCCGATCCCTGACATGAGCATCAAACCCCCTGTGACCTTGTTAGCAGGAGAGCTCTGCTCTGCCATTTCATACTGGTGCTTTCTCTCAGCAGGGGCAGAGGAGAGAGCTGGGAAAACAGACAGGAGAAGAAAGAGCTGAAAGCACAACGTGGTAGCTAATAACTGTTGTGCACTAAAAGAAGGTTGACTTGGATCTGTGCAGGTATTTCATAGGTCCAGTCTCCCTTCAGTAAAGGGAGTGCAAGTGATTTTGAGCTAGTAATACTCAATCATTTCTTTGTGACTGCTTTGAGCTGTGCTGTATAACACGATGTCCCTGCCCAGCTCCCCAGGATGTCTCCAGGGCCATCAGCTCCTGCCCCAGTGATGCTGCGGCAGGGCTGGTCTTCAGCTCCTCACAGGCCCATGTCCTGGTCCAGTCCTGGCCTGTCCTCATCACATAGATGTGTCCATTGCCCAGGGCTAGGGTTGCCCCTGTTCCCCTGGCTGTCCTGCTCCTGGCTGGGGTGGTGATATGGGCATGGCTGCCAGGCCCTGCCTGTACTGGCAAGTTCTCCATTGACTTCCAAAAGAACTTAGGCCATTACCTCACATGTATGTAGACAACTAGAATGCAGACACCTTAATACAGATGTCTTAATCTGAAGCTAACTCCCATTCCTGTAGGTCATTCCAAGAAAATGCCTGGTATGAGGTTTCCTAGATAAAAAGTAGCTTTAACTTTGACTAATGCAAAGTTTTTATTGGTGATAAGGAACTTGATCTTGCACAGTACTACTTCATAAAACCCTCTGGTTTTCCTCTGGGTGAAATACCCAGACTTCTGAATCATTCAGCAAGATGACTAACATGACCCTGTCAATCAGCTTGATATCTTTTAAAAATCCGTAAAAGTTTATTAAACTCGTGAAAGGCAAAAGTTGCTGTTTAACTCCAGCAGAGGCTTTGCTGCTCTGCGGTGACCAGCACAAATACTGGAGCAGATGTATCTTAGAGGTATAGCTGAAGTAATAAATAGATAATGATGACTTTTGCATGATCTCCTATGTTTTACGACAAGTTTCTGCAATGTTCTTTAAGACTGTAAGAGCTCTGTATTTCAGCTGATTCTGTTTGTGTTCCTTTGCATGGAATTATTTTATAAAATAAAGATCTTATCTGGGTACCACAGTCTGCTCTCAAAATGCATTGACTCTTGGGCAGAAATAGACTTAACATATATTCCACAATCTGAATGACAAGGGCTTTGCTAGCATTTTATTAGGAATAGATAAAAGACAGCACTGACAATTTTCAGACTGACATGTCACCCTTTTTTCTTTTGTAGGAGAATAGTAATTGTACCACTATAATCAACTAGTGTGGTCTCATATTCCCAAATGGATACAATCACAGTTTATGCCTGTGAATAAATGCTGCAGCACCATAATTAAGAGGAGCAAGAGGCAATGCCTTTATGGTCTGGTGAATGGTGACTTGAGCTGATGTATAGCTTTTTTATTTCTTCTGAAGATGGTGGTGCTGCTAGCGCTTGAATTGTTTGTGTCTGAGGTTTTTTTTTCCTCAATTGCCCTCTGTAGAAGGTTAATAGTAGGTTTAGAATGCCAAAGTTTTATAGCCAGTGAGTCACAATTTCAGATTTGTCAGTGATGTGAAACCAGCTGCTATTTTAAGTGGAACACTTACACTTCCCCCCCCCTCCTGACACCCCCCCCGCTGCCTTGCTCCACAGATGTTCTTCAGTTGTATGAAGAAATTGATCATTTTGTCTTTTCTGCAAGACTTCAGAATGTCACTAATTTCTTATTTACCACATATTTTTCATCTTGCGTAAGTTACACTGTAGAAGTGTTACAGCTACCCTATACGCTCTACACAGCTGGATAATGAAAGAATGAATGATATCCATCACAGAATTAAAATTCATAAGTATGGTACTTGTTGTAAACATGAAACTGCATCCTGTCTGTAAATATCCTGTAATGATGCTGTGAATTAGTATACTTAAGTTATTTCCAGGTTAAAAATTCATTACTCCTGCTATGAAGAACAACTTACAGACAGATTAGTAAAACCAAGCTGATTCTACAATTATTATTTTCTTCTGAAAGTCATGCTATTTACGTTTTGTGTTTCCCTCGACCTAGAAAACTTTTATTACCAAATGTCAGCTTGAAGCAGCTGCAGAGATTCAGCAGCTCAGATTTGCATTGGTTTCCTTACATCTTCTGGGGCTTTTCTCCTCTCTGCTGCACATTACAAATATTAGCATAAAGGAGAAAGATGAAGTTTTAGACATTTTAATCATCCTCAGGAGGAGTCACTGTCAACAGGATTTGGCCAAAACTTTTCTATTCTAAAACCAAAGAGGTAAGAGCCTGTCACTACAGAATACTAACACTTTTAAGCCTGCTTACTCGTTTGTTTGGGCTTTTTTTCACACCATCATTATGATATTATATCATACATATATCCTCTGATCTCCAGTTTCCCTCTGCTCACAGATCATCCTACATTCAGCTTTTAATAGGTCATTGCAACTGTGTAGAATAAAACCATAGTTCAGCAGCTACAAAAGTGACATTTTTATAAGTAATGGAAACACAGCTACTTTAAAATAAGATCTGACTCCTTTCCTGGTGTTTACCACTCCACAAAAAGAGCCATGATTGTATTGGGTCTGGCTGAGACAGAGTTAATCTTCCTCATAGCAGCCCTCAAAGTGCTGTGTTTTATATTAGTACCTAGAAAGGTGTCGATAACACACCAGTGTTTTGGTTACTGCTGAGCAGTGCTAGCACAGCATCAAGGCTGTCTCTCTAACATTTCTCCCCCCACCCCTAGTAGGCTGGGATGGGGAAAATCTTGGGAGGGAACATAACCAAGACACCTGACCCAAGATGACCAAAGGGAGATTCCATACCATATGACATCTGCTCAGCAATAAAAGCAAGGAGAACGGAGGGGAAAGAGGAGGCATTCATTATTTCCATTTGTCCTCTGGGAACCTGCTTCCTGGGAAGTGGCCAAACATCGCCTGCTGATGGGAAGTAGAGAATAAATATTTTGTTCTTTTGCTTCTGCGCATGCAGCTTTGCTTTGATTTTATTAAACTGCCTTTTGTCTCAACCCACGAGTTTGGGATTTTTTTTGTTCCATCTCATTTTCTCCCATCCCCATCCTGCTGAGGAGGGGGTGATAGAGTGGCTTGGTGGGCACCTGGCATTCAGGCAAGGTCAGCCCACCACAATGATTTATCTGGTTAGTTAAGGAAAATGTGAAAATGTGTTCCCAAGTTTCCAGTTTAAAAATGATGGCTTTCAGTTAGCTTCTTCATGCTTCAGGAAGAACCTTATGACCAGTTACTCAGCCTGAAAAAAGTCTCTGCACTGTGTGAGAGAAAAAGTGGTGAGATTCAGGTATCATGCTTCCAATGTTGTTACCTCTTACCTTGTGTCCAAACTGTATATCAGTAGCAAGTAGTTGAAGTCCATGAGCTTAGAGAATTTAAAGTATCTTTCAAAATATAGTCCAGATTACAAGGATCCACTGTTGATACCCTGCAAATCTAAAAAGCTAGAGATTATAAATTTCTGTCTTACATCCATCACTGTGGTACCAAATATCATAAGAAAAATATAATAGTTAAAATTTTTAATTCAGTCTGAAGCATCTTTTCTAAATTTTAAATACTTAACAATGCCAAATAACGTGAAATTGAACTTCTCCCCCTTTTTTGCAAAATTAACTCTGAGAAAGACTAGTTAAAAAAATAATCAAACTAGTATTAGCTACTTTCCACTGCATAATTATACATTCTATTTATTAAGACTGATACATCTTTGAGCTCTTAATAAATTGTTGTTTATACATAATATTAGCACAGGAGTATAAAACGCCCCAGCTAAATATCTTTTGGTATAGAAAGAGTTAAGCTAGTCATTTCGTGACGCTTGAGAATTTCCAAAAAAGTCCTACAAACTTTTTAAGAGTAAATAGAACTACCAGATACATCAAAGTAGTATTTCAGCAAAATAAAACAAGTATCTGATTTCTTTTTAAACCTGGCATAGATTAATTCAGTATAGAAATCCTTGTCACTGGTATTGATGAAGGATAGATATCTAAAAGCCATTGGATTAATTCTCCATTTTAGAATCAGCATTTATAACGTTTCTTCATAATTTCTTAAGTTTTCCAAATTGGACTAGTGACAAAGTATTACTAAAAATAGACTTTTGGAGAAGTCTTACCTGTACATCATCTTTTTTTTTATTTTTTTGCTTCCATTCCTCATGGATACTCAAAGTACAGAGGCAGATGAAAAAGCCAAGAATAGTTTTCTGAACCTCAAGAATTTTTTGTCTGAATTTGATTGAAGGTTAGGATTGATTCTTATTTCATACAGATGAGTTCATTCCTCTCAAAACATCATGTCTGGCAATGTAATACACATCCTAATGAGGACACATACTTTAAAAATATTGAAGTTCAAATTAGAAATATGCTTTATGTAAATAGCTGCTGCAGGGAAGGGGAGGGAATATTATGCATCAGCTACCAGAAGCATCTGAGATACAGTATGAAGAATGTGTGGCTGATCTGCAATAATTAATTAATATTCTATATTGTCTAGTTGTGGAATGGTATGGCTGCATTAGCTTGCTAGAATGTTTACTATACGCATATGTTGACTCACTTTTATAAGAGAGTAGTTAGAAATCTGCCAAGAAGGCAAAATAAAGATTCTCAATAAGTATCCTGCTGGTAAAAATTTCAAAGGCACTATGAAACAGTACCTGAATTATTAAGCTATTCCAGGGACCAGCCAGGTCATTTGTTTTGCTAAGACAAAGAGCAATAAGAAGAACAGTAACATGGCAAAACAGTCATTCTAGAAGGAGGGTGGAAGCTTTACAATGCAAGATTAAACTTTGAGCTTCTGACAGTGATAAAAAGAGGCAAAATCTCTAGACAAAAACTTTCTACTAAGCATTTTAGTACTAAGCACATCGAGTGGTGTCCCTCAGGGGTCGGTGTTGG
>NW_010286265.1:0-4297 GCF_000700745.2 Antrostomus carolinensis
TCTAACTATATTTTATATGTTTGCATATCAGCTGCACCTCCCAGTAGCATCTACCATTGGAGTCAATTCACAGCAACACGTCACCCTCTCCCAGGATGCTCCTAGGAGGCAGTCAGTCACTTCTGCAGTACAAGATGAAGCTCCCCAGGTATCCAAAGCAATACAGCTGGATTTCTAGAGAACCTGTAGGGTTCACTAGGACATGAACTATGAGGGTAATAGGAGCTGGTGCATGAGAGGAGATAAACAGGCTGCAGAAGAGCACTCCAGAGGACAGGGGGATTGACATAAATAGGGTAGAAGAGTGAAGCAATTAGACCACCATTTTTACACACACTTTTGCTTCATTTAATTTGTTGATTTTCTTTTATCCAAATAGATCACAGTGAAAGCATTTTGGAGGACGACCAAGAGGCTCCTTTGGACTGCCAGGAAATGAACTATCCATTTCCAGTTTTCACTGTTACAAATATTCCTGCTCATTGTCAGTTTTGCCTCAAAGCATCCAGCTGTCAATTGCAGTGAATTTGATGAGGTACTTTCATGGCCCAGAGCCTTTTGTTAGATTTTGCTATGAACTTTACTCTTTTACAATGCATAAGGGAAGAAAAAAAGCAGTATATTAGACAGGAATGAAGTGCCACCCTAACTATGACCTGGTATGCTACCATCCATCAGGCCAGGTGGCTTGTACTTGGTGTGTGACCTTGCAGATTTGTTGTGTCCAAACCAAAGAATTTTCCCTGAAGCAGTGGAGACAAAGTGCAGTCACCTCCACATTGAAGCATTATAGATGGCAACAGGCCCTTGTAGAGTTGTTGATTTCTCTTCAGATGCTGGGAGGATGCATCAGTAGTCATATCTGCAGAAACCCTTCATAAGGAAGTAAATTTGAGCATTGCCATCTTCTCCCCTCCACATGACCCATGAGAGATGATGCTGTAAGTGGAAAAAGGGCCCATAGTACACATGGTAAATGCACTCTTCAGAACAGCTACGGGAGGGACTCGCCTTCAGCCGTGCCAGAGAGGAGCTTCTCTGGAGATACCATTACTAGCTCAGAGATCCACACTCTCCCTCTGAAGTGGTGCATCCACCAAAAAAACAACAAGTGCTGCCTTTGTCCTTGACATACGAAGTATTTAGGACCCACAGCTTAATTCCTAGCTGGTGCTGTTCTGGGTCACTGTACCATAAGAATTTATGGACTTTCTGCATTGCAGTATACAACTTTCCCAGGGAAAATGATGCATGTGCCAACTTCCTCTCAGTTTTATTACCCCTCTGATCCAGTAAACCTTCCTCTCCTTTTTTCTATGTGACATATTTCCTCAAAAGAAGGCTTGTGGGGACTGTTCAGTCTTTCACACCAACTCCTGGTCCAGGTCTTGCCAATTTTCTATACCTACACTTTTAAATATGTGACTGATTTGTCCTACACATTTTTCCTCTTTGTGTCTCTACCAGAGCTTACCCAAGATGTGTTGCACATCCTTCTTTCTGCAGCATCAGGGGCATTCACAAAAATTAGGTCCAACCATAAGAATCAATTTGTCCAGAAGATTTTTTGCGTATGACACTTTATTCCAGCCTCATAATTCCCATCTCCCTGTCCACAAATCTCAATTAGCTTTCCAGAACTTCTTAAAGAGCTGGCTAGCACTAACCTCAGAGAATGTGGTGGCTTAATCTGGGCTGGCTGCAAATGTTTTTTGCGTTTCAAATCCATTCATCTCATATATTCCAATTTGAGGCAGTTCTTGACACTTTCAGTCATGCTGAATAGTACTTTCTCTCACCTGCATTAGTGGGCTTGCTTGAGTAAGCTCTTTATGAGTGGTGAGAAGAGTGAGAAGAGACCTTCTGGCTTTTAAACTTAGACTTCAAGTCAGAGAAAAGCAGTAAATACAGATTTGAACTGTCCCATTCTTCTGACCACCTCAAATAAACAAAACTCCAGCAGAAAAAAAAGCAGATTCTTACAGTTTTAAGAGATTCCCTTTAACCTCTTAATGGACTGCCTCCTGAGGTCTGTCAGTAGCATCACACACACATCCCCATTATCCACCATGAAAGATCAAGCGGAGAACAAGGGAGAGCATCGATTTCCTGTCTGCAGAGTGGCAGCTCCAGCGTAAGTCAATGTTATCTAGAGCATTGAAGTGGAGCAGGGCACTTTAGGAAAAAGGCTTAATGCTTTATCTGCTCACATAAATACTTTCAGATAAAAGAAATTGGATTTAAATAACATTCCAGCTGTGACATCAACTGACAGAAGTCAGGGAGTGCCCAAGATAAGGCCACATCCTTTACCCTCTGGAGAAAAAAAGAAAGAAAAAAAAGAGAAAAAAAAAAGGATAAGACAGAAAAGGCCCTGTTCAAGTTAAGACTGATACATCAGCTTCATCTGTAAGTTATTTATCATTCTGCTAGCCTTGTGTTCAGATCCACATGAACGTGTGAAGGCAGGAGGCAGATTCACCAGGAGAGTTATGTTTCAAGACCACGACATTTTGCTAAACATCTTTTCCTTCAAAGACATTGACCTAGTCACCAGTTCAGCAAGACACCTGAGCAACCCCTTCAGATACTCTGCTGGGTGCAAACATCATAAAACCTGCTTACCACCTCTGGATTTTGACTAAGAGACAGGTTCTTCTTCAGGTTTGTCCCTACAGTGGCCTCTCTGGCAGCATGGTTGCATTTCTCTGCCCTCTGCCTGTTTCACTTGGTCATCTCTGTGTGGGTACAGCTTCTCTTGGCAAAATTCCCAGCTGGATTTACTTGATTTTTTTCACTTAAAAAGAAGGAATAGATCCTCAGTTCTTATCCCAGCATCATCTGGCAAATGTCAAATTGTCATTTGCTGAGAATTTGCACAAGAGAAGGTTTTATTAAGTTGAAATGAGAAAAAGGAAGAACATATCAATTTGTTCCCAAAACTTACCACGGATATTGCTGAATATTGTGAAATTCTGCCAGCCTTGACCTCATAGAACAAGAAAGGAAAACTCAAAATATGTAGCAGATAGGAGTAACTTTAAAAACATGAGGATAGAGGGTAGTCTGATTATTTGAACATCCTTTTATGAACAAATACCAAGCATGCAAACAGGTAGAGGTAGGATGTATTACCCCATCTAGTGTAGTATATAACTATCAAAATAATTCAGTACAAATAGAGATATGACTAAAATATGATCATAAGGCACTTTCAGTAGTTTCCATAGGTTGTTCCTAACAGCTCTCCAGGCAAAGACTGATTCTGAAGAACATCTGAGCACATGCATATCTCTCAGCAGGTGTCTGGTCCTGTTGAAATGTATATGACTAAATTGCCTTAATGAATTGGACCTTCAGTAGCTGTGTGAAATAAATGGGGAATGCTCAGTGAGCACTACAGTAAATAACCCCTGAAACTACACAGACAATTTGTCAGACTTCTCTTATTTTTGAAAGGTAACATTAATGGCATAAACTTTATCACTGCAAGATAAATACTGCATTCCTTATCCTGTCAAAGTCAACATGAAAAATGGGCACAGACAAAAACTAAAACAGCAGGAAGGACTTGAAACATATCACAATTGTATAATATCTCAACCCAGTACTTAGTCACTCAAAGTTACCACTGTTTCACAACATTAACAAAGGTTTCTCTCAAATATTTTTAAAATAAAAGCATTCATGTTTTTTTTCCTTTTATCAATGGCAAAGAATTAGGCCAAATCACAAAGATAACATTCCTTTTAAATGTTAATTTTTTCCCAGAACAAAAAAACAAGCAAACCCTTGCACAACAGATGTATTATGGACAGTCCAAATTTTACAGTGCCTAGCACCCTAAGCCTATGACCTTCTAGATGTTAAAAGATATGTTTGAAATATTATAAAATAAATTTTAAATGCTACTATAAATAATGTCAACACACATGACTCTTAAGGTGTTAGCTGGCTACAGTGTGCTGATAAATGTCTTTCAGCCACTTTGGTATAGACCAAAATAAGTAAACTTGAGTTCAGAAAGGGATTAGACAACTTTATGGTCTACAGGTCCATAAAGTGATACTAAAAGGACTAGTCAAGATATTAAAAGGACTAAACATACACACTCTCCCAATAATCATCTTCTCTGCCACTGCTGAAGATGATATACAGGACTAGAATGACCATTGGTCTCTACAGTATGGTGTTTCTTAGGTTATCATTTGTAACTATTCATGTTTAATTAAGACTAGCAAAACAATGCTATGCTGCCAAAACCTCTGTCTTCAAAAGTTTGTATATTCCCTGGTAG
>NW_010286265.1:4352-11384 GCF_000700745.2 Antrostomus carolinensis
GCTTTGTAAACACATCAATATGCGGAGCCCTGCTGAACCTCCAATGTTGATGCAGACTCTTTCAAAGCTTCACGTACCTAGACAGCTTTCTGGCAGGCATATACCTATTTTGTTAAGTCATCTTTCACAAACGTCTCAAGATCAGCCTTCAGGTTCCCAGGTGTGCTTCAGTTTAAAAAATAGCATATCTTGAGAGAATGAGGCTCAAAATCTGACCCACTGGGCAGGTTGCAGTTCAAAAGTAAGACAGCAGACATCTGAATATAGATATCTACTTATGAGTCATCAATCCCATTATAGTCACTGGAGATCTAGTAATCAATTCAGTTCCCTAAACACTGGGTTTTTCTGCCATCAGAGATGCCTATATCTGGGTGTATGTGGGCTTGCACAGTCAACACAAAGCTTATAGATGACCCATACCTGTTTGGAGCAACAGATGGTAACCAGACAAGGGCAGGATGCCTGAATGCATTTCAGACAATACATAATGCCCAGAAAAACTAAGTGGTCCCTCTGATCAATTTAGAGAACATTTGAGCTTGTGATGACAGTGACAGCTACTGGCTAGATAGCTGAATGATGCCCTAAAGTTTAACAACAAAGTTGAGTCAGTTAGTGATTCAGTTGCCTATGCAAAAGTGTGTGGTGCCATTGGAGTTGTCCCAGGGTGTCTGAGACATCCACACAGGGTTGATGAAATTATTTCTGTCTATCCAGAGTACCAGCCATATACCGAGGGTATTCTGGATACCTCGTGTATGCTAAAACCCTATGAAGAAGCAATTGCCTTCAGTCTCCTCTAACAGGAGTTGGACACTTTACTTACAAATACACACTGAACTCTACATACTTTCACGTTGAGTGGAATCCTGCCCAGAAGGTCCTTCTTTGGTGGTGAATTTCCATCCAAAGAAATGCTGTAACTGTGACCCATAGGTCTTTGATAATTAGTTCACCTCTAATGTTCCTAAAAGTAACCTGTGTCTTCGCAATATATTTAAAATGTGCTGCTTACAGACAATAAAGCACTGCCTCCATCTCACAAAGGCACATTACATTGGCAGCATCAGATGGTAAATAGGATGGGGCACTGGGAGAGAACTTTGGGAAGGAGACTACAGCTACAGGGGAGTAGATTTTTCATGCACTTAGCAGAGTGGATTCATATGTATTTATAATGTCTAATCAGTCTAGTTGATTGCACTGAGTTAGCATACTGAGTCTTTATTTTTAAAGTCTATGCTGCCACTGCACAGCAGCTCCTATTTCAAGTTAAATAGAATTTAATTACAACCAAATATTTCAGGATAATTTCAGTAAGATTTAGTGCTGAATTCTGTCATAGGAAATCAAGTCTAAAATCACAACTTATAGGTCGAAGGCCCAGCCTTCATCATATGAAGTATTAGTCAGAGTACGATCAGTTTAACAAAGATTGTCACTCTTCAGGCCTTTGTCCCTTTCTGTTGATGCCATTGACTGTGATTGCTTAGCAGAAGGCTCTGGTATCCTAATTCTCTTTTGCACTTCTCTGTTTCCTTAATAACAGCTGCAGCTGATGAGCAGTTTCTCCACTTATCATACCACAACAAGAGTTCTCCTTTTATGTTCTGTTTCAGCTGTAGAAATATTGCCTATGGAAAACAAAAGAGAGTTTTTGATCAAAGAGGATCAACATTGCACACTATGTTTCAGCATCTTTAAAATAGGTCACAATTTCTGACAGTCTCCATCTCTGGTCCTTCATGGCATTGTTCCATGGGAAGAGAAACAGAGGGAAGATTGATCTTGCAAGGCTCCAAATGCAAAAGTGTTTGCAGAAAAGGAGCAGTTGCTTATTATGACTTTACTGATCTGTCAGAGAAGAGCACATGGTCAGAACAAGAGAAGTCTAGCCAGGCAATAAATATGGAGCGAAAAAATACATTAACACACTCACTTACCACACACAATGTCACATAAATCATGGGGAATACCGTTCTCTGGCTGAACTGTAACTGAGTGTGGTGAGTTTAGCTTTCTGGTCGTTAAGACTGTTTGCATGTCTCAGAGTCTGTTAAGAGCTCAGATGCATGGTTGACTTATTTTCTATGCATATCTCTGTTGAGGACAGCCATATTTTCACCCAGTGCTGGGCAGAGGGTTGCAGACAAGACACACATAAATGCTGAGTTCTCATTTAGACAACATACCCTTTTTTTTAGATTGGTTTCTTCCTCTACAATAATTTATGTAGGTTAAAAATAAGTGTTTATTCTTTTTTTATATGGAAACTCAGCATTAAGACTCTGCAAACACTGCTTGTTTCTGACCTTAAAAGGAAGTAAGAGCCCATGGGGTTAAGCACCTTCTTGGTGCTTGGTAGTGACTGCAGCCACCAAGAAACATTGTGTACACTCAGATGTCTACTCTGCAATTTCATGGCATTATCCTCTGACTTGCCTTCTGATTAAGGCTCCAATCAGAATTTTTATTTCATCCACAATTACAATTATTTTATTTTTCAAATTCTCCTTTATTTTTTTTTACTAAACAACTCATCCCTCCTGTTCATTCTTTCTTTGAATAGAGAAAAGGATGGTTGAAACCTTCTTTGCCCTGATTTCTCTATTACTCCTCTATACCCTCTCTGTAAAACACACCCTTGTGGTGCATCAACAGACACTTCCCATCTTATGGAGGAAAGCACCCTTAAAAAATAAAATCAGAAAACTGTTCCTACTAGTGTCAATGAGCCATTAAATCACTCTCAGAAGTATGTCAGTGATATATACTTGGATGTTACAAATGAAACATAATGCCCTAGAGCTTCTGCTTGTTCTAAGAATATTAACCTTCCCTCCACTGTGGCTAAATTCTATTAAGCCACCAACACCATCTGCCACATATGGTCTTCTTTTGGACTTCTCAGAGGTGAAATTTGTCCAGGGTTGGAAAAAGTCACCTGGAATTTAATAAATTCTTTATTATATTCAGTGCAAGTATAGAAAGTAAAGAGAAGCTATAGAGCTATACATAAGATAAGACTGAATTTGGTTTAGTGACCTAGGAAGGGAAGTTGAGAGGGAAAGGGCCTCTAGCACTTCATTTTAGCTTGTACCCTGTTATATACTCTGAAATCCCATATTTATACATAATCTGAATTTCTGGAAGGCTGCAGAAGTGTACTCTTTAAGAATACAAAAAGATACATTCAGAATAATATGTATAGGCCACCGAGTCCCATCAAGAATCATGAAGCCTCAGCTTTCCACTGTTCTGCATCTCAAATCGGCACCGATGCAATTCCTGTTTGCTTTCCCAAAACATAATCCTGCTCCTTTTACACACAAGTTATGCTGGGATGAGTTATTATTACACAAATGAATGAGGTTTCCAGGAATATGTCATAAAAAAATCGTAGTAACTATATTATGGTACATGCATAATAGCACACTATTTACTGATAGACCATAATCCTTATTTTAAATCATTATGGTTTATCATATCAATAGAGCTTTTAAGTCTTGGGAACAGAGAGACCACAGTGGTTTCCCTGGAGCCAGTCTGTAGTACTGCAAAATACAGTTGTTACATGGGGACAACTTCAGCCCAGATATTCATAATTGCTGAAAATTTTTTAAGGAAATCACTGAAAAAATACAGTAAGCATCCTTTTGAAAGAATAACTGACATATTATTATATAAACACATAACTGTGTTAGTTTACCTCATAGAATAATGGGATTTCAGACTCATAAAATCCAAGGGATATCTTACAGTAATTTTTTTGCATAGGTCTTCAAAATTAAGCTTGAATGTAGTTTCTTTTGCAAGTCAAAAATTTGGGTGCCAATTTTGACATTTGGCAAGATTTAATGGAATAGCTTTATTAACTGCTTGCTTATTCCAAAATATAAGGATAGCCTTAAATTTGCAAGGTAAAACTACCCTAACATGCGATCATTGAAAAAGTGAGTTTGGCAATTTGTACGTCACCTATACTGTGAAAACTCAAATGTGCTGATTAACTGTGATCATAGAATCATAGAATCATTTAGGTTGGAAAAGACCTTTAAGATCATCGAGTCTAACCATAAATGTGAAAAAACGTGATGACCGATCACTTTTCCCAGTTGTCTGGCACAGTAAAATCGAATTCTAAAAGTAATAGTTTTTCATTAAAATTGTACCTCATTGCCACAATCTAGCAAAGGGTAAACTACAGCTTTTTAGCTTGTGCACAGAGCCACATGTGTGTTATTTGCAAGCCTGAAGCCTTAGAGCTTAGATTCACCATAGACATTGGTCCATCAGTGACAGAACACACAGAATTTAAGACTTCTTTTTCCCTAGGAAAGTCATTGTTGTTAATGCCTTAGCTGCTTATTAACCAAATGTTGTGTACCACTCCATCCTAGCACTTCAAGATTTCTGCTGGCTCCTAATGATTTGTCCATATTCCTGGTCACTACAGTCCTTGTGATTTTTGCTAGGAGCATGTCTTGTGGTGAGGCACCCTGACCAGGATTTGTTTTGCAAATAAATCTATTATTTCCTCATTTTATATCCTTATGCATCATTCTTCATTTTACAAGCAGGGCGGAGACCCCCATGAAGGTGAGATGGGCATCTCAGGAGGCCCTCCAAATGAGCAGTGTTTGAAAATAAATACATCACCCTGGATCTCAGAGTTTTAATTCACAGACACAAGTGCACACACATGTGCTCACAGTTCCTCCTTCCATCTAAGGCTTTTTCTTTGTTTCCCGCCATTTCTCAGCAGATGCAATATATCTATTCAGTTCCTGCCCAGGCTCTCCCCTCTGCTAATTCATTGGAAGTTGTTTTCTCTTGACCTTTGGGAACCTCACAAAAAATGACTCCTTCCTTTTTTTTCTCAGTAGGTTTAGTGGAGTTTTTTAGTGTTCATTAACAAAGACAAGAGCATATGACAGCAAAAAGAATCAAAGAAAGGCAATGTCCATCATTTAAAAACTCAGCTTTTACTGTCATTACGTAAAAAGTCTATCAGTATACTCACATTCAAAGCAGTAGTTTAAGCCCATTTTCTTAAACTTCGCTCTTCCACGTCTACTTACTTTACCCACAAAATGGCAACCCCAAGTTCCCCAAAGGAAAGCCACACACACACCTAGTGGTTTCTTTCCACATGTTCTGCATAACCCAGGAACAGACAGGACTAATCCCATCGCAGCCCCATCCCCTAGCAGATATATTGGGCTTGTCTCTTCCTGAGCACAACAGAGGTGCTGGAGCCTGAGCTAGAGCTGACAGTGGACAAGACTATTAATAGCTGTCTATAATATTCAAAAAAAAGCAAATAACTGCTTATTTCTTGTAATGCATTTGCTTCAGTGTGCCTGAGGAAGCCAGCAAGCACCAAGTTTAAAACAAACTTGAAGAAAACACTTTTTACCTGGTGCACAAGCACAATGTGGGATTCCTTCCAAAGAGCCCCTTCAAGGAGCCTAAAAACATTAAATGGCTCCTCAAAACCCTCCAAACTTCCTGGAGCTACCCAGAACTGCTAAAAATCATCCTCTCCTGGACGTGGGAATCCCTGAACTGCTGGCTGTGAGAAGTGGGGAGGATAAACTATGGAAAGAATCACATAAAGGAGCAGTCACGGACTTACTTTTCTCTAGTGCAGCAGCTGCTTCTGTCATCAGAGGGTGGTGGGAGATACATGCTCCACATTATTTTAAATCCTTCCACTGCCAGCAAAAACTCAAAACTTTAAACTCAAGTTATGGTTGGTAAGTAGAGGTAAAGGTTGAGTTACTTAACTTTTAAGTTTTTTAACAGAATATATTCTACCTAGATTGTGAAATCCCTAAAAAACAAATGATAGCTATCTTTAATAGAACAATTTATTATACCAACATCGTTATAAGAAGTTTGTTAATATATGTATGCACTTTTCTTCCAAATATTTTAGAAACAAAATGTTCCTTTTAGCTATTTTTACTAAAATATTAATAGTTAATATTTTGTTTATTAGACTAATAACTTGTAAAGACCTCTGAGGAAAAAAAATAGCATCAACAAGAACAAAAAGACTGATTTTTTCATCAGGACTCTTTTTCTTCCTGATTGTGTTTCTTGGTCCAATAAAGATTTTCACACTGGTTAACTTACCATAATTCTTGTCTTCATTTTCATGCTTTGGTTTGTTTAGTTATCATGTGCTTCTCATTTTCTGAAATATGATTAATGAGTGAAAAGTATTCCTTTCATAGTACAGCATACATCATTTGAACCACAAAAATATAAAAATATCGCTGACCAAGATCTCAGACAGATTCTACAGCTAATCAGCCTCTCCCTGCTCTGGAGGTGGGCCCAAACCAAAATCACAGCTCCAGACAGTATGAGACTTTTGGAAACTTG
The DNA here is from genome assembly GCF_000700745.2 of Antrostomus carolinensis. NCBI lineage: Eukaryota > Metazoa > Chordata > Aves > Caprimulgiformes > Caprimulgidae > Antrostomus > Antrostomus carolinensis. The sequence goes on from NW_010286265.1 coordinate 10,749, forward strand.
CAATGCAGCATTTAAACTCACTTCTAATTATAACAGCCTGGACTTATAATGCAAATATAGTGTATATCCTGTATCTGTGCTGTGTAGAGCCAATAGCAAAACTCTTACTGACTCCAGCAGGATCCAGGATCATCTTCAGAGTGGAATCAACAGAAATAATTAGCAACAAAAATTAAATACAGAAATTAATCAGTGATTTTTTTTAAGTGAAAGGCAACATTTTCTGTACTTATTTTTGTTTAAGTGAAAACCTGCTCTCCTTTAAAAAAAAAAAAAATATGTGAATGGTTCAACCAGTTTTATCCTCACTACACTGGGAAATGAAAAGGCATTGCAAATCCTTTATTTGTTCTCTTGCAAAGTCAGAGATTTTTAATACATAGCCAGTCTTGTAGTTCTTAATCCACAAATAGTAGCAATGTTAATAACCTGCAGCTTCCTTCTACCTTCATATACTTTTCCTTCTATATTTCAGTTTCTGCATGAGGTTTATTTCACTTTTGAGCTCTGGAAGAGTTTGGCATTTGCTATCATACGTATGTATGGATGCTTAAAATACCCCATAACAAGCTGCATGGGTACAATGTTTATAGAAATACAGTCATCCTCACATTGATTTTGTTAGTCTGCTGTAGG
>NW_010286265.1:11398-34237 GCF_000700745.2 Antrostomus carolinensis
AAAGCAGAAAGTGCTCAGGCAAAGCCTCAGATGTCTTTAGTTGTTCACTCTTGATGCCCACATTTATTTCAGTCCATATCCCAACGTCTGTGATATGAGTTGATTGCCCCATTGAATTAGTATTTTCTTTTTGGCTTCTCAGTCTTCACATTATCACCAAAATAGGTAGATTTTACCCATTACCCTAAGAAGCCCACAGTGTATATGGAAAATATACATCATTTTCCAGTATGAAAATGTCCCAGCACACAAGCCAAGAAATTTACATCTTGAAACCTTAAAGGATTAAATCTGTTTTGGCAGTTACTGTAAATACAAAGGAATTCCACAAAATTTATAACCACAGTACAGTTTAACAAGCCTTCAGGTTAATATCATGTTCCTTCTTTTCAGTTCAGACTGTGTGATCCTTTCAAGAGGGATAAATGATTTGTAAAAATTCTGTAGAAAAATCAAGATTGTTCAAACCAAGTGATATGCATTGCCTTGCTAACTGTCTGTGAGGCATCTTTAGTGTTCTTAAGTGCGTGTGTGCCTTCTCACACTTCCAAAGGTACAGGCTTTATAAAGTGACTAAACGGCTCCTTTGCAGCAATAAATACATAACATGGGAAGAAAAAGTCTAGATCCATGAACACTGAGTTCATAGCTGGAGACTGGAAGCTGGGTTAGAAGGTTTGTAAAATATCAATGGAAAGTATTTTGTACTTGAGTTTTAAAAGTCTTCATAAAATTACATCAACTTTGCTAATAATTTTCACATTCTGAATGTTAAGGTCAGGGAGAACATAGTTGACCTAAAATTCACCTGTATGTATTCTGTAAGAAACTGCAGAAGGAAGAGGAGCTTGTGCCTGCAAATGCCACATGGAAAGTAGGCAGAATTGAGTAGAATAGCAACAGTATCTTACAGTATATCAGAGCTTTAGACTCTTGAGTAGGGAAACAACATCATCCCATTGGGGAAAATGGAGTTTCGTAAAGGTGAAACACCTCCTGACACTTGTGATTTAAAACCCAACTCCTGTAAACCTACCCTGCATCCAGTGTTGTGCCAGTAACGGTGCTGGAAGAGTTCAAAATCAAAGATATTGTAAATGAGAGAAGAATGAGACTTAGTGCTGATCAGACTAAATTAGTGGCTGATATTCCATAGGGAAAATCCATTTTGGCATGTGCTATTGGAATAGGCAGTCATGTCAACAGTGGATTTGTGGCAAATTTTAAAGACATGTAATATACTTGCCAAGTATTGCAAGGGTTTTGCAGCTAAATTCAAAATATCATATTTTGGCAAAAACAATTGTAAAAATTTCTCTATAATTATAACAGTTTCTTTCAACATTTTCTAATTAGTCTTTTTTAACACTTCATTGTGGAATATTGTTTTAATTCCAGCAATTGCCTAAAATTTTTTCACAGGTTTTTGAAAAAGGAAAAAATGGGAGAAAAGCATTTGCCATATTCCATACATTTATTAAAAAAACAAACAAACAAAAAAAAAAAAAACCCTAGATGTGGGCACAGCAATGAGAACAGAAAAAATAGTGTATTTTCTGAATCAACAGTCAAAATTCAGTCATTCACACATCTCAGTCAACATTAAGATTATCATTTAGGGACTTAGTTCAGCCAGACTCAAATGTCAATGCCTAACCAGAAGTATATCTGTGGTGGGATAATTCATTCCCTAGCATTATATACAAGTAAAGACATTTATTTCAAAAGAAAAATATTTAGAAATTAAAATTGGGTTTAAGAAATTTAGTTTCTTTTTATTTGAAACTTTTTATAGAATCATCTACTGATTTTAGCAAAGGTACAATCAAGTTTAATCAATATAGGTTGGAAATATTCTTCTTCTTCCAGGCGTGTCACATAGGAGGGATAAAAAAAAAAAAAGAAAAAAAAAAGAAAAAAACACCTCAGGCGTTACTTCAAATTGGAAGGAAAAGTTCCTGCGAAGTCAGGAAATTGTAAGCTTTCAAGTTGAAAGCATAGCTTTAAATTTGCCTCCTGGTGACTACATCTCATAAAATAGCTTTTGTTTTTAGATCATTCTAAGTTCAACATCAACTCATGCAGGATGGGACTGCTTTAACAACTTTGCATTCTACACTTCTGGCAGGAACAAAGATGGCTGATATTACTATAATATGTTAGTTTATTTTCGAAAATACTAGCAGATAATAATAACAACTTCTAACTCAGCTTAAAAGGTCAGACTAGCTGATTTTTAATTCTTTTTTTCAGTCGTGTCAATCAGTAATTTTCCCAGGATGATGTGGATTGCCCTGTTGGAATCAATGGACTTGCTCACTGCAAGCAAAGGCTCCTGCATGGCACTTTCACGATGAGACTTGGCCAGGTCTTGTGAATAGCTCTGACACTTCTGTGGGGAACACACAAGAAAAATGTTATTTAAGTGTGAAAAGCACACTTGAAAACCGGTTGAAGCAATTCATTCAAATCCTTGAAAAAAGGTACCATTTGGCCAACCTTTGGTGTGTTACCCCACTGTGACATCGCTGGAAAGGCAAAAACTACTCAGGGTAGAACATGGTCTTGCCTAGATAGCTCCAAGGGGAGGAAATGGCATCTTACTTTCTTTGGTTATCTTTCTGGGCACCTGAACTTTTGGTGGTGAAGAACAGAGAGGGCAACGAGTTTGGAGCACAACTATCAGCCCTCTGTCTTTTCACACTTAGGACCTCAAAGCTGCACAGATATCCCTGGGTCTTAACTCTCCTTTCAGGCAATGGTTTTTAAGTCTTCTGCACCCACTAGTCTAATGTCTGTAAGAAAACCTACTCTGCTGCATCTTGTGGGTTATACCCATTTGGGGGCAATGGGAGGGGAAATTTAGTCCCCAGCCCTCTCTTCCCTCTCTTTTCTCCCCTTTTAATAGGTCCTGTTTGTTGCTCCCACTGAGTTCCCCTGGCCCTGAGGTGTCTTGTTGCTCCCATCTGTGATTTTGTGCAGCAGCTCTGGAGGCATGGAGGTTATCCAAAGGTTATCTGTGGGTGCAGGTTATTTGAGGACTTCTTTTTCAGTTGTAGTCCCTTTAGAAGAGGGTGGATTATCTGAGGGCTGGGTCATCTGCAGTGTCTGATCCACACCCTGGAGAAGTTAAGGAGCTTTGATTTCCTATCTGACAGCAGCAGCTCTCCAAAATACCTTTATCTGCCTCCCTGTTAGTTCATGCCAATGCTGCATCTTAGCTGCTTGTATAGTGACTGTCTCCAGTTCAGAAAACAGGAGAGGGGAATTAAAGGAAGGTACAAGGGAGGTGAGCATAGGAAAAAAATGGCCACTGCTCCACCCGCTTCCTCTCTTCCTTTACAGAGAGAAAGAAGTAACACTGCCTGATAGTCAGAGCAATGGTGGAGCAGGCGGCATCCCCTTGGTAAAGCCCTGCACCCCAGTGTGCTGAGCTGCAATTAAAAGGAGGCTTAAAAACCTGTGCTCAGCTCTTTGACATCTGCCAAGGACTACATGAGCAACCTGGTCAGAGTTTGAGAAACAGCAACCTCTCTCTTCCCGTGGCCTAATTTAGTCTCTGGCTACTTTTAAAGTCACAAGAGAAGAAGGAGGATTATCCTTCTCGGAGGGAAGTGCTGCAGATACCGTAACTAAACAGCCTCTAAAATAATGTTGTTTCTTCTTTCTTGTGATGGTCAGCTCAGACGCCTGGCCGAGGTCTCTTCCCTTTAGCTTGGACTTCTAAAGAAAACAGTGGTTTTCTTTGAACCACAGGGGGAAGGATTGATACAGTTGTCATTTAATCAGTACCACTGGAGAGAGGCATTTCAACCATAGTTTAGATGCATAAGTAAATAGAGAGACAGAGAGAAAGAATAACTGTCTCAGTCAGTTCTGCCTGTACATAGTCCCATCCTCGCTGACTGCCTCCAACAGCCTAGGGATGGGGTGCTTCACATGGATTGCTGTGCAATCCCGCAGAGAGCTTTCTCACACACACGTACACAGCACTCGTCAGCTGTCTGACAAACCCTTTGCAAAGGAGACCTCTCCCTCCCCCTGCCTGTGGCCCCGGGGACCTCCTGCTGTGCTGGAGCAACCCATCACTGGTCACCTCTATGCATTGTCTCAAGGCCTCTCACCATCTGGACCACCTAGGAGAGAATGTTTTCTTAAAGAAGGGAAGATTAAGGAACAGGGATTTACACCTCGGTCCCCAAGGTAATTACCAGATGGCAAATGGCTTGTTTTCACCTGATGAATCAGAGCAACTGAATTAGGTCTACCAAAGTGAGTCGGATTTTGTTTCCAACCAACCTTTTTGCTTTACAAGCTGAAAAGTTTGTTTCCCACCCTTTAGATAATGATTTTAAGGTAAAGCTAACATTAAAGCAAAAGTCTGGCATTAGGAGGGTGGATTTCAGAGTGCTGGGACCCCAGCCATACCATTTCTCACACTGTCTTAACTCTTTGCTGACCACTGGTGGGTCTTGCCAAGAGCTCACTGCAAGAGTCTACTCCACCTGAGTAAGCAAAGCAACATGAGACCATCTCTCCCAGGGCTGTGGAAGGAGACTATAAACCTGTGGACTGTCATCAGTCTTTTATTTAAAACTTTCTAGTAGGGTAAGAAAGATTAAATTAAACCAGTTGCTTTTTAATGAAATAAAAGTTTGCTATATTTTCCCTTTTCAAAAAAAAGGTAGTAGAAAGAAGCAGTATTTGGAATGAATATTAGCAAAACAAAAAGTAGCAGAACAAACATATTCAATGGAAATTTAGTCAGTGCTTTGTTTTGTTTCCTTTAAAAAACAGAGCAAAAAAATTAATTAAACCTAAAATGAATGGTTTATTTAAGGCCTTTTTGTAAATATAGGCTCCCGGCCCTAAATTAATGTGACATTCAAATGTCATCTTCCAAAATGTTAAAGCCAACTAAATTACAAATTTAATGTCTAACTTGGCATTCACAATGTTCCTAAATCTTCCACTGACTTTCTATATATTAGCTGGAACAAACAGCAGGGTTTGTTTGGTTTGTTGGGGGATTTTTTCTTAATTTCTATTCAAAGAGTTTTCTGAAATGAATAACAAATGCAGGCAATCAGCAAAGGGAATGCCAAGTAGGACTGTTACCCTCTCTAGTTTCACTTTGCAGAGTCTCATTATGAGTTTGTTACAGTAGTTGCCTTAGCAGTTTACCCAACTGTCTTACAGCCTTTTCTCATTCACTGTCCTGCCTTATAGCTATGGAAAAATGAGATTATATTAGAGGTGTCTTCCTTTACTCTGTCTTACAGGGCTCATTTTCTCTCATTGATGCATTTTGTTTCTATCATCAGTCTAGATGTTTCTGTTTTAATTCCAAGGTTTCAGATTCCTTACTGCCATGTGCAAGAAGGTTCTTATAATCTTATCTTCTCCCCTGGAAACTTATTCCCTGCTCAAAAAAGAGTATTTTATGCTGAATGAAAATACTGCTTTTTCTTTAATACCCACTTCAAAGCTCAGCTCTGCCTATGGAATGATGATTATTAATCAACTGTAGTCTCTAAATCAAAAAACTAATTGAGAAAGACCTTTTCTATTCTGGCCCAGAAATAAGTTTACATTTCCATTTTACGGTCTACCTCCCCATAGCTGTTTGTATCAGGATAGAAGGCATGGGTCACCCTTAACAAGAAAATGCTAGTGATCTGGCCTGCCCACAAACTGTAAGTTCTTTGCTTTTAAAAAGCTTAGGATTAGGTGGACCAGGTCCTTTTGCTGGTCCACCTAGCCCTAAGTCATATAAGACTACCAGAAAGAAACAGCGATTCATTGTAATGGGTGACTCCTTGCTGAGGGAGACAGAGGCACCCATCTGTTGACCTGACCAGTCATCTAGAGAGGTTTGCTACCTGCTGGGAGCCAGGATCCAGGACGTTGTAGAGGCACTGCAGGATCCCATCCAGCTCTCTGACTACTAGCCCCTGCTGTTATTGCATGTGGGTACAAATGACACTGCCGGGGGAAACCTCAACATTATCAAAAATGACTACAAAGCTCCAGGGCAGTAATGAAGGGCATGGGGTGTTCTCCATCTTGTTGGTGAGGGGCAAGGGCGAGAGGAGAAGGACACTAAGAGGACAAGTCAGTAATTGGTTGCAGAATTGGTGTTGGTGGCAGGATTTTGGGTTCTATGACCACAGGATCCTGTTTGCAGATCAACATCTGCTTGGGAGAGATAGGATCTACCTCACTAAGCAGGGCAAAGCTATTTTTGCCAAAAGGATGGCTGACTTCATAAGGAGGCCTTTAAACTAGGAATGATGAGGGAGGGAAAGAGTAACCAGCAGTCCTGTGAGGGAGACAGACAGGATTGCTGAGTGAAGGGGATGGGGTGATGTGACAGGAAGGGATCACTAAATCAGCAAAATGGATCATAAGTGGGGTGACCTCCAGCACTTGTATGGAAGCAAGGAAGTGCCTACAATGCACCATTATGGAGAAATACCCCAGACCCTCTCCAGGAACTCAGCATGCTGTGGTGCCTCTCTAAAGTCTGCATGATAATGCACACAGCATTGAGAATAAACATGATGAGTTAGAGATCTGAGTGCAGTTGTAGGGTTACAACCTTGTTGGGAATGCAGATGTGATGGGATGGCTTCCACGGACAGAGTGTCACAAAGGAGGGATACAGGCTCTTTAGGAAGGACAAGATGGGAAGATGAGGAGGGGGAGTTGCACTTTATGTGAAAGAGAAGCTGAAGTGCATGAAGCTCTGGCTGGGTGATGGATGAGGAGGTGAGAGTTTATGGATGTGGATTAAAGAGAGGACAGGTACAGGTGATACAATAGAGGGTGTCTGCTATAAGGCACCTGACCAGGAAGATCAGGCCCTCTATGGACACATAGGAGCAGCCTTACATTTGCAGGCCCTGGTCCTCATGGGAGACTTCAACCACCCCAATATCTGTTGGAGGCGCACAGCAAGACATAAGCAATCCAGGAGGTTCCTGGTGCACAATGATAACTTCCTCCTCCAAGTGATAGAGCAGTCAACAAGGAGAGGTGCTCTACTGGACATCATACTCACCAACAGCAAGGAGCATATTGGGAATGTGAAGGTCAAAGGCAGCCTTGGCTGCAGTGACCATGAGATGGTAGAGTTCAGGATCTTAAGGGCAGTAACGAGGGTGACAGGCAAGCTCACAGCCCTGGACTTCAGGAGAGTAGATTTTGGCCTCTTCAGAGATCTGCTTGGAACAGTCCCATGGGATAAGGCCTTGGAGGAATGAGGGGCCCTAGAAAGCTGCTTAATATTAAAGAATCACCTCCTCCAGGATCAAGAGTTCTATCCCAATGAGAAGGAAATCAGGAAAAATGCCAGAAGGCCTGTGAGGATGAACAAGGACCTCCTGGCCAACGTCAAACACAAAAAGGACTCATACAGAGGGTGGAAGCAAGGACAAGTAACCTCAAAAGAATACTGAAAAATTGTCCAAGCATCCAGAGTTGAAGTTAGGAAAGCTAAAGCCCAAATGAAATTGAATTTGTCAAAGGATGTTAAAGACAACAGGAAGTACATAAGTCACAAAAGGAAGACTGGGGAAAATGTGAGTCCGTTGCTCAATGGGATGGTGGACCTGGTTACACAGGACATGGAACAGGTGGAAGTACTGAATGCCTTCTTTGCCTCGGTCTTTACTAGCAAGAATCCCAGGTCCCAGGAACCAGGGAGAAAGGATGAAGTAAGGATGTAGCTTTGGTGAAAGAGGAACAGGTCAGGGAAAAATTAAGCAAACTGGACATAGATAATACCATGGGCAGCCATGAGTGCCGAGAGAGGTGGCAGATGTCATTGTGAGGTCACCCTTGATAATCTTGGACTGACCATGTTGACTGGGAGTGTCCAAAGACTAGGGGAAAACAAATGTCTCTCCTATCTTCAAGAAGGGCAAGAAGGAGGACTGTGGGAACTACAAGCCAGTCAGTCTCACCTCCATACCTGGGAAGGGGATGGAGTAACAGTTTATAGGCACATTAAGGACAAGAAAATCCTCAGGAGTAGTCAGTATGGCTTCACCAAAGGGAAATCATGCTTGACTAACTTGATAAACTTCTACAGTGAAATGACTAGCCTGGTAGATGAGGGGAGAGCCACGGACATTGCCTACCTGGACTTCAGTAAGGCCTTTGACATTGTCTCCCATAAGATCCCATAGAGAAGCTGTTGATGTATGGGCTGCATAAGCAGACAGGGAGGTGGATTGAAAGTAATTTAAATGGTGAGACCTAAAGTGTGGTAATCAGTGGCACAAAGCCTAGTTGGAGACTAGTAACTAGAGGTATACTCCAGGGGTCAATACTGGGTCAAGTTCTGTTTAAAATCTTGATGATCTGGATGATGGGACAGAGTGTAGCCTACCTAGCAAATTTGCTGACAACACAAAACTGGGAAGAGTGGCTGATACACCAGAAGGTCATGCTGTCATCTGGAGGGACCTTGATAGCCTGGAGAAATGGGCTAACAGAAACCTCATGAAGATTCAAAGAAATTCAAAGCTGTGCAACCCAAGGCACGTTTTTACTAATTACTTTGGTGTAGCCTTGACTAAACTTTACCAAAACAAGTTCTTGAGCTGTGAGAGAGTAAGTGAAAGCCATGCAAGATAAGTGGGAAAAAAAGATTGAAAAGTGATATCTGGGCTTGTGACAGTTAGAAATTCAAGAGAAAATTGTTGAGAATAAATGTATAAAGCACTGAGAAAAAAGCAGAGTTGCATGATAAATGATGCCTGGGTAACAGCAACCCAAAGAGCTGGTATCAGGGCACAGAGCTGGGCTCAGCTCCTGTCCCCAGTGTCTCTCTGAGCATGGCATGAATCAGCCTCTAGAGATGCTTACTGGACTAGAAAGTTGGACTGAACACCTACCATTTAGGTCACCAGATTTACTTGAGATTAATCTTAATGTCTATGAAGATATACTGGAAATTAGAGATCTAGCTGGCATCTTTATTGTGCTGTGTCTTTTTTGTCTTACCAATCAAATGCTGGAATGATGTAAATCAATATAATTCTCCTATTCCATTTACACCTTCAGAGGACCAATGTATAAGGGTATTATGGCACAGTGATAGTTTAATCTTAACCATCACAAGTTAGGTGGGCAGCACACTGCTGATTATGTTGATCTGTTGACAAAATATAGATCATATGCTATTATTGATGGAGTTCCGCTTTAGGTACATGTTTGATTACACCAGGCTGTTCATCGCATGTGGGAATCTCTTGGCAATAGAATTGCTCCAGGTTTGATTGATGAAAAATGTGATATTCCACCTAGTTTCAGCTAGTACTGCATTAAACTGTGATTAAGGAAGTCAAAAAAGAGCCTGACCCATGCTCCACAGATTGCAACTGTCTGTTTCTTCAGCATCAAAAGCTACATCTATCCAAGTTAAAACAATGGACAAGGGACATTTTCTAACATTACAAGCACAGTTTGCATCCATATGGCTACACTATTTTTCCCTAAAAAAAGATATAAATTAATCTGGATTTCATACTAGAAACAGTCCCTGACCTTTTCCTGAACCATGCCAGGGCTCTGTCTGGGAGAATATTAGCTGGCATGGGCCAACACCATGCCTATGCATGCCAACAATTCCACAATACGGGCTATTGTAGGACAGTGCTCACCCTATGCCCCAGTCTTATTTAGTTTAGTTACTAGTATAGACACAGACAAAATAGCCAGAATATAAGGCAATTATTTTCTCTGAAATTAAAAGCTGAAAAATTCAACTCAGCCTCTGTTTGTAGACCACATTATGTGTGGGATCTTGGATATCTCCTAGCAACAGACACTAGAAAAGCTGGTTGAAATTTAGAAATAATAGAAGCAGCACGTGCTGGCAGGGAGAAAGTGGGCAATACTAAAGCATGTCTCTCCATCCTGGTCTTACTTGCCCAGAGCTGCCTAGCCCTTGAGCCCATGAAGAAGAAGCCCCCCGACAGCATGAGTTCTGGGCAGGCACACCAGGTTTGTCAGCCACTGAAGGGCACCCTTGGCACTCCTCAGGGCTACAAAAAAGAGTGAATTTTTTTTTTTCTAATTATTATTCTGCCCTTTTCAAACAAACATGGCCTTGTCTATGGGCCAATACTGTGTAGCCAAGACCACATGGGACACTGCACAGATATATCTCATGATGTGGAAACATGCCCAACACTGGACGATGCTTATAGGAAAGTCACAAAGTCAAAAAGTACCAGTGGGACAGCACCACAGATAATAGAAAGCTCCTCAGTTAAGCAGAAAAAGGTATGACAAGACCTGATGCTCGGCAGCCAATGGGACAAAGTCAGGGCTGGTAGATACAATGTTAATACACACTGTGATAATGTGAAGGACACACAAGTCCTTCCCTTTGTTTCCGTGCTTTTAAGGAGAAGGATGGGATGACAATGCCTAATATACTTTTAATTGGTTTTATGCCTTTTATGAATAGCTCTTGTTATATATGCATTATTTATTTAGGTAGAAGGGAGGTACAGGTAGAAGGTACAGAAGGGAGTAATTTATCAAGTGCTGCATACGTGGATGGTTCCCTTCCTCCAGCTCAGAGGAAAGCTGAAATTCAGGACCTGAAGGTTATCTTTTTCTTGCTGCAAATGTCTCAGTTATCACATTTGTGTCACAGTTCTTATTGGAAATCAAACTTTCACAAATCATCTATCAGTGTGCTGCAACATTGTTCATTGTATTTCACCTAATTTAGGCAACAATTATTTTAGACTGAGTTATGCTACAATATGATCATCTATTCTCCTTAATAACTTTTGAGCCTAAAAGCCAAATTGCACGGAAGGGAAGAAATCTCAAAACTGCTCTATTCCTACAAGATTCATGTGACATGACAGTCAGATATATTGAAACAATTAATCATTCACTTTAGAAATGGTGATGTTATGAGCTCCAGCCTTACTAAACAGTAGAGAATCTACAACTGTACTTACCCTTAAAACACAAATCCTTAGGAAACACAAATAGATGCCATGCTCCTGCCATTCATGGCATTACTGTGCAGATTAGGGGATCCAGGCATGTCCATTTTGGAGGAGGATACTTACTCCCAAGTAGATGCGGCAGTAATTTGGTAAAGCAGATACCCTACTTGCATGGAGCACCCACAATGACATCACTTGACCCATTGCTATGAGATAGTCACAGAGAGTAGCCTGCACTTAATATTACTGTGTCAGGTGTCATTAACAGTAGATTGACTGTGGAGCTTAAAGCAGATGAGCACAAGAGTTGTCTTTTTTATAGTCCATTGCATAATAGGCCACGTCCCACATCCTATGAACTCCTTTTGACCATCTAGTTATCTCCTCAAATAATTCCCCTTGGTGTTTATTAGACCTCAGCCTCCTTTGTGTGGTAGAAGGGCAACTAACTGGGTAAAAACACAAAAGTAGTTGAATGATGCCTGCTTGATTCCCTGTCAGTCTAGAGCTCTGTTGAGATGCTTGCATGATCCTTTAACAGCTAGATTTGATTTCTTCCAAATCTGTAAGGAAAAAACTGGTCTTCATTGCTTAGCTCCTTTATTTTGAAAAAGAATTTGATTGATTTTTGCCTCCTTATAAAGAAAGTACTAAATCCAACAAAAAAGTTCCAGTCATAGTCTAGTCATTACTGTCTCAGATGGGACATCTGTACTTAGGAACCTTACCTGTGGCTTAAGGATAGCACCCTGTTGTAAGCAGTTTCTCTGTTCAAGTAGAGGGTTGCTGCTGGTAGTTGCACCTAGCAATACCTAAAGGTGGCAAAGATCCTCCCCTTATGAAGACTTTGGACAATGACTCACCTCCATTAAACAAATAACAGGTTGCCTAGGACACTGAGGTGCTGCTGCATTTTATGACCATTGGAACTTTCTCAGATTATGGGAATTAATTCCTGGAAATAGAATAAATTTCCAAACACAGTACAGAAAATAATGAGATTTCCTATTGATTTTGACAGGCGTTCACTGCTGTTCATAAATCTAAAATAATCTTGCATTTCTGGAGCAAAATGTCCACACACATCACTATTGGTAGGGCACAGTAGCAAAACAGCATTGCTGAAGTCAGTAAGAGTTCAGACCTTGTTGCAGACACTTAACGCCACTGCCCTCAGCAAGAAATGCTTCATGACTGGGATGCAGAAGTTAAAGGCAAAGATGTATTTCAAGCTTTATTCCTGTAGCGATTAGTTACAGAACCCGATCTGTCTGGACTAATAACAGACCAAAGGTCTTGGGTAGACTTTGACTTTGACTAGAGCTTCATTATGAAAGTCAGAATGGCAGGAGAGAGACTTTGAACTCACAGAAGATTCAACCCATGAGGAATTTAGCTATATATAATACACTCATAGCACTCTGTGTGCACAGGGAAAGCTGAATCCAGCCCCAAGACTATTTTTGTTTGTGTTGTAAAAACACAGCGCAGCTTAAACCCTAATATACAATTTACAGTGCAGTTTCCATGACCTGAGTTTTGGTTATCTGAAACATCTTTTTTCCCAGAACTGTATCATGTTCTCTATTGTCTGTTAATTACACTCAAAGTATCTCAGCTGTTTTTAAATACGTAATTGTCTGAATTCATATCAGCTCCTCTTAGAGATTTAGTTAATATGAATTGCACTACATACTAGTTATTATCTGTTCACATACTGAAAATGCGGGGCAAGCTAATGATGATAATGAATCTCAGGCAAGTTTTGTGTTTGCTGTTTCTTCTCTCCAGATGGCTTACCCAGCCCTAAACCTTACAAATACATAATACCATTCCTTAGAGTAAACATATTGTAACTTGATTTTCTTCCCCCAAGCAAGCAACCAGATGAATAGCCTTGGTGGATTATTCTGTAACAGAGACACTCATAAGGGGTCTGTGATAAGCAAGCCAATGGAAATGGAGTAGTGCACTGTTTAAAATCATCTAAACATTTTCTCTTAACATGAAACATTTGAAAATGTGTAGCTCAGTGTTTGATGAAACACAGTACCCTCTTGTCTGTAGCCCAGTTCTAGCCCCTTCTTTAAATGTAATCTTTTATCAAAGTCACATGTGTTTTCAATAAATTCACATGTGGATGCAGTTATACCACGAAAACTGATTCACAAGTACTTTAGAGGCTCCTCTATCTTTCAGGCCCACCTAAAGTTTCTTTCCATTTTTTTTAATATTTTTTTAGTAAGCATATGAAGGGAAATAATCAGGTTTGCTTGCTTACAACACAATCGCCCTGGTCTGAATCATAAGCACAGCATTGTTCAAAGGAACAGCTGGTACCAACTCCAAAAGTTTAAGTGTTCCCCTCCAAACAAAAAACTCCGTTGAGTCTGTTAGTCATCATCTCCCACAGGTATTGATTCAAGGCTACAGTTCTGCCTGTTCCTGCCATGGCTAAAAAGATTAGTTACAAGGTTTTTGGAAAGGAGCATTTTCATGCACAAGCAAACATACAACTATTTCTTTCTTGTTTGCTAATCTCCATGATTATTGTACCTTTTTGAAACTTTTTTTTAAACACATACAGGGCAATAGCACTTTAGTAGCAACAATGGAACACTAAGAAGTTGTTTCTGTAGAAGTGGATTTACAAAGACAGTTTTGCCCTCAGGAGCTTGAACTACACCAACACACATCTTTGCTGTAAATCTGACTCAATTCTGCCAGCTTTTTCTACCAGGAAACACAAATTTAGGGATAGGATCTGTTTAAAATACATTCTCAGGAACTGAACTTCTATTGCACCAGACTTTCAAAGTAAGCTTAATACAGGTCACCTCCTCATTTCCAGGAGTCTAATTTTATTGCTGCCTCCAAGCCATGCCAGAGACAGGAGCTCTAAAGAGCACTTTATCCACTTTGGAGACTATGCTTAAATTGTGCTTTTAAAGAATTTCTGCTAATGACCAAATGGTAAACTTTGAACTTGTTTCCCAGATTTCTAGGACAGCTCCTTGACAGTCAGTTTTCTAATATAATTTGCATTCAGTTATGGTTCATACTGCCTTCATTAGTATCAGAGCCCATGTCCTGTGATATGCAGATATTTCCCAAGACTCATTTCAAGCAAAGAGGTTTAAATACACATCCCTCCATAGCCCTGGACTGGTGGTCTGAGCCTAGATACCAAAGTAATCTAACTCCTTCAGTTCAGCACAGGAACCTCCAACACTAGAGAGGAATCCACCAGAAAATAGGGATTTAGATGCCAGGCTTTTGTGGCCTGGATCTGCTGTCACCAGAATACTTAATCTGTAGCTGAAAACCAGAAGCTGTAAGGGACAGGGAGTTTTAGGAAAAGATTTTGAGATCCAGTCACCCTGCTGCAGATAGGATATTTCCAAGAGAATGCGGAAGGCAAGTTATTGATGGTAGATACAGGGAAGTTGGGGGTGCCCCAATCTTTCAGTCAGAGAACTGTATTCGCAGACTGTCTGGGTGTGAAAAAAAGAAAAAAGTATTCTTAGGTCATTGTGTGGCCAACGTACTATAAAATAACAGACAAATAAATGGAAAGAGGTTTGCATTTGCCCCATGTCAGTCTCAGGATCATCCAGTCCTTTTCTTCCCAGTGAGGAGAATACTCCTTCATTACCACAAGATCCAATGCCAAGTCAAGTGGTGCCTCTCACACACTGTAGAGCGAGATTTACTGGCTTGGCCATGCTATTGGGCAGCTCTGGGTGTGGCAGAGGGACACCATGTTGTTCAACACCACAACACACCTGGAGAAGCAGCTGTCAGTGGCCAGCAGGTCAAGGGAGATGATTCTCTACTCCACACTGGTGAGACCCCCACCTGGAGTACTACATCCAACTATGGAGTCTTCAGCACAGGAAAGACATGGACTGCTGGAGCATGTCCAGAGAAGGCCACAAGCATGAACAGAAAAATGGAACACCTCTCCTATGAGGAAAGGCCAAGAGAGTTGGGGTTGTTTACCCTGGAGAAGAGAAGGCTCTGGGGAGACCTTATTGTGAACTTTCAATACTTAAAGGGGGCCTATAAGAAAGACAGGGTCAAACTTGTTAGCAGGGTCTGTAGCAATAGTACAAGAAATAATGGTTTTAAACTAAAAAAGGGGAGATTTAGACTGGATATAAGGAAAAAATTTTTTACAGTGAGGGTGGTGAAACACTGGCACAGGTTGCCCAGAGAGGTGGTAGAAGCCCCATCCCCAGAAACATTCAAGGTGAGGTTCGATGGGGCTCTGAGAAACCTGATCTAGTTGAAGATGTCCCTGCTCACTGTAGGGGTGTTGGACTACATAACCTTTAAAGATTCCATCCAATCCAAACCATTCTATGAGAAAGCTCAGCCCTTTTCACTGCATTTTTCTGACTTCAGCAGCCTGTGCAAAACCCACGTTTGGTCCCAAACACCATGCTGACCAGTGCAATACAGGCAGAGGAATAAAATGTAAGTGTCCTTCCAGGGCACTGAATTTCCAAAGTCCACATCATCCTCTCTGACCTCTCCTCCCAGTGACTCACACCAGAGGTTAAGAATCATCACAGCTTAAGTTGTATCAGCTGTGAGCATGGTGATTCACAAGTGATAGAAAATGGGTTCAGACTTTCAAAGTCTGAGCATTCTAGGGCAGATCCAGGAAAATGCTTAAATACATGTTTACCTTTTATTCATGTGAGACAAAAAACATATTGTGTAAATTAAAGCATGTACCACATCAAGGGCAGAATGTCTGTGCCTTGGAGAACCAGGCTTTATATAACAAGGTCTTGCTCCAAAAGTTATAGATGTACCTCACAGTGAGAAACAGAACAAGCACAGCATCATGGCAGGGTCAGTGCAAAAAGTTGCAGGCAACCCCTCCAGAATAAGATCAAGGGACATGGAAACCATGGTGCTCCCACAGAGCTGGGGCCAAAGAGGGTTGTCAACCCATCACCTTCACCAGAAATAGTTCATACTGTCTTCTGAAAACACAACGACTGACTATGACTCCAGGAACTCACTTTCCCAAAATTATACTCAAAGGATGAGTGACTTCAGAACACCCTTGGTCCTAAAAGAGACTAGCAATTAAAGAAATTGTAAAATTGCTACAAACTGTATACAAAAAATATATACAAAAATTAGACTTAGAGTGCTTATCCTGCTGTCCAAGGCTTTCCTCATATTCTTGACAAAATTATAACCTTTTAAAATATAGGTACTACTCTTCAAATATACCTAACCAAATTAGTCTGACTTTAGTTGAGTAAATTCATATGAAAAATGAATGGGGAACAATTTTATAAAATTAATCAGCAGATAACTGCAGTTCCTCTGGAAAAAAAAAAATGTTGGACATTTCAGTGAGGTTTAATAATTTGATTCAGATAATTTAATCTTTTGAGTAATGACATGCTAGATTTTCTGTGAATGCCTCATCTGTTGTTATGTGTAACCTCTGCTTCCTCTTAATCCAAGAAGACCTTGCTCTATTCAAAGGTAAAGTTTCTATACAATTGTATTTATTAAATGAAATTCAGAAGACATATTTTTAGTGTGCCTATTACAATAGAAGAAAAATAAGCAAAATCTACCTAACAGCAATCCTGAGATCTATTTGAAACCAATTTCAAAATCTTGTACCTTCAAACACCAGCATCAGAACATAAATTCATTTTATTTGAAATTTAGAATATTTATAACCACTGCAGTTATTTGGTGCAGTAAATCTTCATAATGAATCTGTTTACAGACATATTCAACTTTTTAGTTATTCCAGTCCAAATCCAGAATACTTCTAGGGAATCACAAATTTCATAGACGTGGATGGAGATAAAGAAATGGTAGAGTTTCAGTGGAAGTGCTGTGGTTTTATAGTGAAATAGCAAAGCAGAATGTGGTCTGAAGAACACAATTCCCATGGAAATCTTTATGACAAATTCAGAAGGGTTATAGGTTGCATGTTAAGTACAGGTTGATCAGAAAAGATACAAGTGCTGAAATAGTGGTAAACAGGATCTTGGACTAATTTATCCCCCAGTGACTTCAAAAAAAGAAGCAATGTATGTGTTGAGGAACACAAAGTGGAAACTGAAATGATGAGAAAGCAAGCCATTCTACTCTCTTGGCTGAAATCCCTCTTATTCTTCAGATGAGGAGCTATTGAATTTATTACAGAGACTGAGCCTTTTCTCATTCCATGCTATTCAGCAGCAATGGTGGTATATGAAGGGAAACTGCTGCCTAACACAGAGTAAAAACAGCTTCACTTTCTCAGTGTCCTATTACTCTCTACATACTAGAAGCAATCAGAGGGTAGGACTTTCTGGCAGGGATTTCAGCAGCATGAACTCATCCTCTGGGGAGAAAAGTAGAAGAATCTTATGTAAACCTCCATCAAGGGCAATACTTCCAAAAATGGAGGAGATCATCAAAATGTGAGTGTGTCTACTTGTAAAGGGAGATCAGAAGGACAAAAAACTGGAAGAATATTGTGTGGTCTCACCAGTAATTTATTTCTTAAGGGAAAAGTAGGATGAACTCTTCCCTTCCCTTCTCAGTCTCAACCATGTCTGGTTCTCTGGTTTAAAATTCCATTCAGTACCTTCCCAGACAGGGAATATTATTTCCTCCCTTCTTTATAGATTTCTCTGGTTTGCATTACCATTCAATAAATATATTACAAAATGTTATTTGCCCCTGTCCACAGCTTTTGAGTTGTTGTAGTGATCTTAGAGATATCACAAATTAAATTACTCGATCCCACCCTGAACTCATCAGGGCACATTGGGGAAGAGAAAAATCAACCAACCCTATTGCATCTGGTGCTCAGTATTTATGCTTTTCAGCAACACATGTTCCATTGTGCTAATACCCTTCTGGAAAAGAAACAGTGAGGAAGAAATTGTCCACTTAACTGCAAGGACCAGTGCTGTTCTCCAAGTCAGCCTGGCACTCAAGACTGTGCTTGAGGGATTTTAATTTACACAGACAAGTTTTTGATTTGGCAACCTTCATTTTTAGAAGGAACTCCTGAAGTCGGTCAAGGTAAATGACCAGAATCTGGAATGAAATCTAAGAGCTGTATGCATTACTTGTGTCTAAGATCAGTAGTGAATTCAAAGCAGGGTGGCTGGAAAAAAAGGATAGCCTCATATCAGAATGAATTTTTAACCTAAATGTATCCTGCAGAAACAAATTTAAAGAAATCGCTCAGGTTTTTATTGTCAGCAGGCACTTAGGAACAGCATTGACTGCTCACAAACTGTGCAATAGCTGAACTAATTCTGAGTCTGAAAGCAGAACAAACACATCAGAGAGGAACCCTCCCAAGTCAGCGACGGCAGCCGTGATTCTCAGCTCTTGCACTTGCACATTGCGTGCCACTACACGGGGACCCATGGGGCCAAGGCAGCAAGCACTATGTGAAGGTTTAGGCATGGTCCTTTAGCATCAACCTTGTTGCAAACTCTCCCAGTGGGCAACGGGTCTGGCAGTGTCTCTACAGAAAGAGCTCTTCCCCTGAATCTACCCCATCAAGATGCTGACTCACAAACCCTCCCAGCTGTAGAATGTGTAAATACAAACCAGACCTCAGCATCCTTCCAATGGCTTCTGAAGCCCCCTATTCCATGGGAAGTATGTGCACTAGCAAGTGGTGAAAACTACTAAAAATAAATGGATACTAGGGTAGAGTTGGAACCAAATCCACTGCTATAACTATTTGTGCCTCTTCAGGGAGCGCAGACTTCCACTTGGATTCTATCATTTCACCCAGGTTTCCCATGACACATCTCAGAGTTGAGATGGGAATGTGACATATGAAAATTGTTATTCGAGAGCAATCTGAAATATTTGAAAACTTTTATTTTGAGAACTTTTATTTGAATGGGCTTTCTTATTTCAGCTGGTAAAATCTATGCAGGTGAATTCACTGACTTTACAGAAGAATGGCTCAGGAGTCTCAAGGACTGCACCAGTGACACTTTTGGTTATGTCTCAGGTTCACAAGAGCTGGGTCTTGTTCCTGGATCTCGAAGGGGCCTCCATGCCTCATTGTCCTCACTACCAAGTACTCTAACCAAGAAGAGGGATATGTACCTGTTCCCTCAAGCTTTTTTTGACCAGCTGCATAGGAGAGACATCTACTTTTAAAAGCCAGAAGAAAAAAAAAAAAAAAGAAAAAAAAACAGATTCTATGAAAATTTATATTTTTACCTATTTCATTTATAATCAACAAGGCTCTTAGTACCACATGCTGAAATCCAATATTGTAATACCATCTAAGATTATGTCTAAGGATGGGAAATAATTTGTTTTCCAGATAGGTCATAAAAGTGAAAATTTCCATTGCAGGAAAATGCAAAAGTTTTGCCAACTGTGCCAGCCATTCATGAATTAGATGACAGTGAGCAGTGTTGTGTAGCTAGAAAGTGAGCAGGAAGGGTTTGTGATTTCTCCAGAAAAAGGAGACTATGTAGGACAGGGAATCATAGCAACTACATCCTCTGCAGTGCCCCTGTGTTAGCAACTTTCCTGTACTAGCTCACCTTCACTTAGCACGGCATGACAACGCAGGGCCCAAGCAAAAATATATGTCACAGGGAGGTCTTCTCAGCAGACTACACACCTTGGAATAAGGCTTTCAGAATTATCACATCAAGGGATTAAGATTGGAGACTGCAAATAATAAAGAAAAATGTCTTAGGAATTGACAGGAGCATGGGAAAACTGTGAGAAAAATTGAAATATCTGAGGGTGATAATTTATTCTCTAATCTGCTAAAACGATGCTTTGGAAAAACCAAATGAACCAAAAAACCACCTCAGCCAATAGAATGTAGGGTTTGCCAGAGGTATCTCTACTTACTGCTTTGGTGGCTTATTTCTGACAGGATGTGTTGGCATCACTCAAGGGTTTTCTTGAGGACTGATACTTATCCTCAGATAACACTGAGATCCTTTTCCTAGGACTACCACCAAAACCACAAGCTGCAGAAGTTAAAAAGGGGCTAGCAGGATTTTTCTGCTATATTCAGTTACATTTCATTATTTCTGGGAGTCCATTCAAAACAGCACTGATAAGAGCATCTCCCTTCTTCATCTTATTGTTCTATTACAAATCTCCAGCCATATTCCTCCCTTGTTTCCTCATCAGTCACAAGCTTTCTCTCCAAAACAAGCTTTCTCTCCTTGCTTTGGAAGTCCTCTAAAACACTGTCCAGTCCTATCAACCCATTTCATTACTAAAAGGTCAACCAAACCCCAGGCTTTACCAGTGACAACAGCCCTAACACCCTTTTCTGCAGAAAGCCCTCTAACATGTCACTTCAGAACCATTAAGCCTGATGGTCCTATTTCTGTGTGAGGGCTATAAATATGAGGCCTCTGCGGATGGTGTTTGACAGCACCAACACAAATAGACCTGGCTGACTGAAATCTTAATGCACCATCAAAGAACATAGGTTCATAGACTTATAGGAGAATTCATGTTGGAAGGGACCTTAGCAGGTCTCTAGCACAACCTTCTGCTCAAAGTAGGGACATTCATAACACCAGACCAGGTTGCTCAGTGCTTCATCCAGTCTTTAAAAAGCCTCCCAGGGTGGAGATGGCACAACATCTCTGGGCAGCCTGCTCCCACGTTTGGCTATTCTCACGCTGAAAATATTTTTCCCTTTATTCAAGTCAGAGCCTCACTGTTTTAATTTTAATGTGTCTTTAATCAAAATAAATATGATATTGATATATCATTATTATTTGTAGGAATTAATATTATGTAATGATGCAGAGGTTTTTACTCATCTTTGCCCTTCAAAAATTAAGGAGTAGATAAATATGTATACTCATTTTAAAACTTTGGCAGCTGTTGCTTGTTTATTGTCTTGGGGAACAACTAATATACATTCAGAGCTATTCTATAACCAGATATGATATCTTGCATTTCAATGTCCTTTACAGTAAAAAAAGACCCCCCAAGCACTTAAACATACATCACATAACCCTACATTAACTGGTGGTTGCTTCTGTGGTAAAGCCTGGCAGCTGTTTCACCACAAACTGAAAATAAGGAAAAAAATATTTCAGGATAAGACATGGGAAGTAGTGGAGGAATTTGGCTTGTCCTTCTGTGGTGATGTTTCACTGGGAAGAGCCACCGTCAGCATTTCTCTCAGAAAACTTGTATGGAAAGAAACTCCTAATTCACTTCAATACACCTAAATAGCAAAGCTCAGCAACTCCCAGTAATGCCATTAAAAACTCTTGGTTTCTCAGTCTTATCAAGGAGCAGAAAAATTCCTTTTAGTTAATGAAATCCTGATTTTGATACCTCATGCAAAGCTCCTACAATTCAAAAATTCATTTTTCCATTTGGAGTCCTGCACACCATGGCACGTCACTAAACTAAACAGGAACTACACAACAAAACAAAATGCAGTGAGATGTGACATGCTTCTTGAATTGGTCTGAACTGATGTCCCCTGAAACATGCCTCAGGATATCTTCATTGCCCAAGAGTGATGAAGAACACAGCCCCGCACTGCCTCCAAAGCACTCACACCCCATAGACATGGTCAGAGCTAGGGTGTTTTAATCTGGTAATGACCCAGTAGAAGAAAGGATTGTTCTTTCCTCATCTGCACAGCACGTTCAGATGCTTGCTGTGTAAAAGCTACTTTCCAGTGCTTGCTAATTTGCCTCCACCTCTGCTAAAGGAAAAGAATAGGGACATCAAATGATAAACAAACCTCAGGCTCTGGTTCACCTCCACGGTATATTTGGATGAGTAACAACAACAAAGATGATGAGGTTTTTTTTTCTAGGATTGTTTAGTACCATGGATTATAGTTCATATTTTCTAGCAAGCTATTCAGCTGTGATTGAGAACTTTGTAAACAAGAACAGATGCTCTACAACTTGTCAGTACCCTTCTCCACTATCCTTAGCCAGTGTGCTGGAAGAGAAAATCAGTGTAATGCATTTGGGTGGGATTTTTACTTTTAATGGACAATTTATCACAATGAAGAAAAGCAAGAAATAGAAACAATTGGCAACAGCTTTCATAATTAACACAGGGAACCAGCCTGGTGACATGATTAGCCAAGAGGCTCCAACGATTTTGCTTTGACATTCCAGGTTAATTTCTCTCCCAGGGTGGAAAAGACAATTGGGTTTTCCGTCTTCAGAGCAATTTGCAGCACTCACAAAATAATACAATAACCTCAGCGTGTTGCCAATATCTTTCAGGAGAGGACACGTTTCCTGCCAAACTCATCAACAACACTGTGTTGACTGTGAGAGAGAATCTCCATCCATTTCCTATGGCAGAAGGACTTCTGTGGCCCACTGTGGTGGTTTGACCCACAGTGGGACCACGCAGTCCTGCACTCACTCCCCCCACCCAGTGAGATGGGATGGGAGTCACAACAAAGGGGCACAGAGTAGAATGAGGACGGGGATGGCTCACACACCAGTTATGGTCACGGGCAAAACAGACTCACCTTGGGGAAGAAAAATCAATTTAATTTGTTGGCATTCATGTAACTAGCCATAACAACCACATCTTACAGCACCTTCCCCCGCCCCTCTCTTCTTCCCAGGCTCAAATCATGTTGCTCCCAATTTCTCTACTTTGCACCCACCAGAGGCACAGGGGAAAGGGAAGTTCAGTCAGTTCACCTCTGCTGCTCTTCCTGGCATGGAAGTCGAGGAACAAGATATTCCAAAGTAAGCTTCCCATGGAGTCATGGACCTCTTTGGGCTCAGCTCCCAGCTGCAGCATGGGGACATCCATGGGCTGCAGACTCACCCCCCACTCTGGGGGTCCATCCCCACTCTGGTGT